>NW_026648455.1:0-64943 GCF_030028045.1 Hippopotamus amphibius kiboko | reverse complement strand
GGCAGAAGGGCCCGAGTGAGGAACGTGGATGGCAGGCCAAAGCCACTGTGCTGAGCATTCGCCCGGCAAGTCCCAGCTGAAGGCTCTGTGCACCAGGCTCCAGCCTGAATGAGCCTGTAGCCTGGCCTCCAGTCCCAGGCTTTCCCTGGGCACTGCTAGTTCGGGACCCATCCCAGGCTCAGCCAGGCCTCCCTAGGGCCTGTGCTGGCCTAGGCCACTGCCAGCCAGCAGGACCTCGACAGAGCACAGTTCATGCGAGCAGGCCCCAGGGTGTTGCCTGTGTGTGTCTTGCACTGCTGGGAAGCTGCGGGTCCAGAGGCTGTGTGTGCACGTGGCCACTGGGGCCTGAGCACAAGACAGGCATGACCCCACTTGCAAGCAGGACTCCTGCCACCTCTTTGCTGCCTGCCACACGCCCTCGCTGCCTGCACTGTCTTCACTGCTGGCAGGCCTCTGTGTGCACAGGCCAGTCTCCGCCAAGGAAACAAGGGGCTTGCTCTCCCCTTGCTAGGAGCTCCTCCTACAGCACTCTGGACCAGGGCACACACGCCCCTGGACCAGCAGCCTGCAAGGAAGCTGCCGCTGAGCCATGCAGAAAGGCCTGTAGCACTTGGCAGGGAGCCTTCGGCTGTGGACAGCTTGCCCACTGCCCAGCCTCGGAGCAGTTCGTGGATGCTGGGGCCTGCAGCGTTGTCCATGGGAGAGCACTGGGGGCTCAAAGGCTCCCCTGTGCCTTCCGAGCCCCTTCCCACCCACAGGCCCTTGGCACCCACTCTGTTGCCAGAGGGAAGTCCTAAGCAGGGCTCTCGAGCTTGTGCAGCCAGAGTGCCTCCTGCTTGGAAATGGCCTCAGGAACTCATTTGAAGTGAGGCTGCTCCCATGCTTGGCAGCCAGCAGATGGTGCCATCGCTCCACCAAAAAACTCTCTGCTTTGCCTTCAGCCCTGGCTCGCCCTGCTGAGCTCTCTCTGCCTCAAGCAGAAACTCCAGTGTGCGTCCAGCCTACAGAAAGCAGAGTGCCTTTGCCTGAGCACTGCTATGCTGTGGCAGCACCCTGAAGGCCTCCCAGGGCCTTCTCTGCCCTAACCCAGTCGTGCCATTCGGCCCAGGCGGGGAGCAAAGTTCCCCCTTGGCAGGGCTCAGCGTGGGGCCTGTGTGTGGTTTCAGGGCTGGGAAAGGGCAGATCCTGAAGCTGGGTGCCCTCCTGTGAATGGGGCCTGCTGGGCAGAGCCGGCATGCCCTGGTTGGGATGTAGGAGATCTGGGGCCTTCAAGCTGCGTGCACATCCCCTCTCTGGCTGCCCCTCTGGCTGCCCCTCTTGCTTCTTCTCTGCTGCCAAGCCTCTCACACCACACGTGCGTCTCATTGGAAGGAGCAGGCTGCTTGCCATTCTTGGGCAGGGAATCTTCCCACACGCCTCGTTTCCTCGAAGGGGAGTGCACACTGACCCAGAGCCTCCAGAGGAGCTGCCGTCTCTCCAGCCACAAAGGCCTATAGCCGAGTCCATGACAGCCTGTGGCATGGAGGGCTTCTGTGGCAGAGGGCCATGCTTCCCTGGCAGGGGCTCCTTCTCACACTGCTTTCCGTGGGGAAACACTGCATGTGCCAAGGCTCTCCTGTGTGCACAAAATCTCTCCCCAGTGCCTGAGGTGCAGGGAATCCTCTTTGGACACAGAGCAATGTTCTGGGCAGACCTATCATGCTGGGAGAGCCTCCACTTCCCCAACTGTCCAACTGCCTCAGGAACACACTTCTAGGGAGTGTGGGTCTAACAGGCAGAAGGGCCCGAGTGAGGAACGTGGATGGCAGGCCAAAGCCACTGTGCTGAGCATTCGCCCGGCAAGTCCCAGCTGAAGGCTCTGTGCACCAGGCTCCAGCCTGAATGAGCCTGTAGCCTGGCCTCCAGTCCCAGGCTTTCCCTGGGCACTGCTAGTTTGGGACCCATCCCAGGCTCAGCCAGGCCTCCCTAGGGCCTGTGCTGGCCTAGGCCACTGCCAGCCAGCAGCACCTCGACAGAGCACAGTTCATGCGAGCAGGCCCCAGGGTGTTGCCTGTGTGTGTCTTGCACTGCTGGGAAGCTGCGGGTCCAGAGGCTGTGTGTGCACGTGGCCACTGGGGCCTGAGCACAAGACAGGCATGACCCCACTTGCAAGCAGGACTCCTGCCACCTCTTTGCTGCCTGCCACACGCCCTCGCTGCCTGCACTGTCTTCACTGCTGGCAGGCCTCTGTGTGCACAGGCCAGTCTCCGCCAAGGAAACAAGGGGCTTGCTCTCCCCTTGCTAGGAGCTCCTCCTACAGCACTCTGGACCAGGGCACACACGCCCCTGGACCAGCAGCCTGCAAGGAAGCTGCCGCTGAGCCATGCAGAAAGGCCTGTAGCACTTGGCAGGGAGCCTTCGGCTGTGGACAGCTTGCCCACTGCCCAGCCTCGGAGCAGTTCGTGGATGCTGGGGCCTGCAGCGTTGTCCATGGGAGAGCACTGGGGGCTCAAAGGCTCCCCTGTGCCTTCCGAGCCCCTTCCCACCCACAGGCCCTTGGCACCCACTCTGTTGCCAGAGGGAAGTCCTAAGCAGGGCTCTCGAGCTTGTGCAGCCAGAGTGCCTCCTGCTTGGAAATGGCCTCAGGAACTCATTTGAAGTGAGGCTGCTCCCATGCTTGGCAGCCAGCAGATGGTGCCATCGCTCCACCAAAAAACTCTCTGCTTTGCCTTCAGCCCTGGCTCGCCCTGCTGAGCTCTCTCTGCCTCAAGCAGAAACTCCAGTGTGCGTCCAGCCTACAGAAAGCAGAGTGCCTTTGCCTGAGCACTGCTATGCTGTGGCAGCACCCTGAAGGCCTCCCAGGGCCTTCTCTGCCCTAACCCAGTCGTGCCATTCGGCCCAGGCGGGGAGCAAAGTTCCCCCTTGGCAGGGCTCAGCGTGGGGCCTGTGTGTGGTTTCAGGGCTGGGAAAGGGCAGATCCTGAAGCTGGGTGCCCTCCTGTGAATGGGGCCTGCTGGGCAGAGCCGGCATGCCCTGGTTGGGATGTAGGAGATCTGGGGCCTTCAAGCTGCATGCACATCCCCTCTCTGGCTGCCCCTCTGGCTGCCCCTCTTGCTTCTTCTCTGCTGCCAAGCCTCTCACACCACACGTGCGTCTCATTGGAAGGAGCAGGCTGCTTGCCATTCTTGGGCAGGGAATCTTCCCACACGCCTCGTTTCCTCGAAGGGGAGTGCACACTGACCCAGAGCCTCCAGAGGAGCTGCCGTCTCTCCAGCCACAAAGGCCTATAGCCGAGTCCATGACAGCCTGTGGCATGGAGGGCTTCTGTGGCAGAGGGCCATGCTTCCCTGGCAGGGGCTCCTTCTCACACTGCTTTCCGTGGGGAAACACTGCATGTGCCAAGGCTCTCCTGTGTGCACAAAATCTCTCCCCAGTGCCTGAGGTGCAGGGAATCCTCTTTGGACACAGAGCAATGTTCTGGGCAGACCTATCATGCTGGGAGAGCCTCCACTTCCCCAACTGTCCAACTGCCTCAGGAACACACTTCTAGGGAGTGTGGGTCTAACAGGCAGAAGGGCCCGAGTGAGGAACGTGGATGGCAGGCCAAAGCCACTGTGCTGAGCATTCGCCCGGCAAGTCCCAGCTGAAGGCTCTGTGCACCAGGCTCCAGCCTGAATGAGCCTGTAGCCTGGCCTCCAGTCCCAGGCTTTCCCTGGGCACTGCTAGTTTGGGACCCATCCCAGGCTCAGCCAGGCCTCCCTAGGGCCTGTGCTGGCCTAGGCCACTGCCAGCCAGCAGGACCTCGACAGAGCACAGTTCATGCGAGCAGGCCCCAGGGTGTTGCCTGTGTGTGTCTTGCACTGCTGGGAAGCTGCGGGTCCAGAGGCTGTGTGTGCACGTGGCCACTGGGGCCTGAGCACAAGACAGGCATGACCCCACTTGCAAGCAGGACTCCTGCCACCTCTTTGCTGCCTGCCACACGCCCTCGCTGCCTGCACTGTCTTCACTGCTGGCAGGCCTCTGTGTGCACAGGCCAGTCTCCGCCAAGGAAACAAGGGGCTTGCTCTCCCCTTGCTAGGAGCTCCTCCTACAGCACTCTGGACCAGGGCACACACGCCCCTGGACCAGCAGCCTGCAAGGAAGCTGCCGCTGAGCCATGCAGAAAGGCCTGTAGCACTTGGCAGGGAGCCTTCGGCTGTGGACAGCTTGCCCACTGCCCAGCCTCGGAGCAGTTCGTGGATGCTGGGGCCTGCAGCGTTGTCCATGGGAGAGCACTGGGGGCTCAAAGGCTCCCCTGTGCCTTCCGAGCCCCTTCCCACCCACAGGCCCTTGGCACCCACTCTGTTGCCAGAGGGAAGTCCTAAGCAGGGCTCTCGAGCTTGTGCAGCCAGAGTGCCTCCTGCTTGGAAATGGCCTCAGGAACTCATTTGAAGTGAGGCTGCTCCCATGCTTGGCAGCCAGCAGATGGTGCCATCGCTCCACCAAAAAACTCTCTGCTTTGCCTTCAGCCCTGGCTCGCCCTGCTGAGCTCTCTCTGCCTCAAGCAGAAACTCCAGTGTGCGTCCAGCCTACAGAAAGCAGAGTGCCTTTGCCTGAGCACTGCTATGCTGTGGCAGCACCCTGAAGGCCTCCCAGGGCCTTCTCTGCCCTAACCCAGTCGTGCCATTCGGCCCAGGCGGGGAGCAAAGTTCCCCCTTGGCAGGGCTCAGCGTGGGGCCTGTGTGTGGTTTCAGGGCTGGGAAAGGGCAGATCCTGAAGCTGGGTGCCCTCCTGTGAATGGGGCCTGCTGGGCAGAGCCGGCATGCCCTGGTTGGGATGTAGGAGATCTGGGGCCTTCAAGCTGCGTGCACATCCCCTCTCTGGCTGCCCCTCTGGCTGCCCCTCTTGCTTCTTCTCTGCTGCCAAGCCTCTCACACCACACGTGCGTCTCATTGGAAGGAGCAGGCTGCTTGCCATTCTTGGGCAGGGAATCTTCCCACACGCCTCGTTTCCTCGAAGGGGAGTGCACACTGACCCAGAGCCTCCAGAGGAGCTGCCGTCTCTCCAGCCACAAAGGCCTATAGCCGAGTCCATGACAGCCTGTGGCATGGAGGGCTTCTGTGGCAGAGGGCCATGCTTCCCTGGCAGGGGCTCCTTCTCACACTGCTTTCCGTGGGGAAACACTGCATGTGCCAAGGCTCTCCTGTGTGCACAAAATCTCTCCCCAGTGCCTGAGGTGCAGGGAATCCTCTTTGGACACAGAGCAATGTTCTGGGCAGACCTATCATGCTGGGAGAGCCTCCACTTCCCCAACTGTCCAACTGCCTCAGGAACACACTTCTAGGGAGTGTGGGTCTAACAGGCAGAAGGGCCCGAGTGAGGAACGTGGATGGCAGGCCAAAGTCACTGTGCTGAGCATTCGCCCGGCAAGTCCCAGCTGAAGGCTCTGTGCACCAGGCTCCAGCCTGAATGAGCCTGTAGCCTGGCCTCCAGTCCCAGGCTTTCCCTGGGCACTGCTAGTTTGGGACCCATCCCAGGCTCAGCCAGGCCTCCCTAGGGCCTGTGCTGGCCTAGGCCACTGCCAGCCAGCAGCACCTCGACAGAGCACAGTTCATGCGAGCAGGCCCCAGGGTGTTGCCTGTGTGTGTCTTGCACTGCTGGGAAGCTGCGGGTCCAGAGGCTGTGTGTGCACGTGGCCACTGGGGCCTGAGCACAAGACAGGCATGACCCCACTTGCAAGCAGGACTCCTGCCACCTCTTTGCTGCCTGCCACACGCCCTCGCTGCCTGCACTGTCTTCACTGCTGGCAGGCCTCTGTGTGCACAGGCCAGTCTCCGCCAAGGAAACAAGGGGCTTGCTCTCCCCTTGCTAGGAGCTCCTCCTACAGCACTCTGGACCAGGGCACACACGCCCCTGGACCAGCAGCCTGCAAGGAAGCTGCCGCTGAGCCATGCAGAAAGGCCTGCAGCACTTGGCAGGGAGCCTTCGGCTGTGGACAGCTTGCCCTCTGCCAAGCCTCGGAGGAGCTCATGGACGATGGGGCCTGCAGCGTTTTCCATGGGAGAGCACTGGGGGCCCAAAGGCTCCCCTGTGCCTTCCGAGCCCCTTCCCACCCACAGGCCCTTGGCACCCACTCTGTTGCCAGAGGGAAGTCCTAAGCAGGGCTCTCGAGCTTGTGCAGCCAGAGTGCCTCCTGCTTGGAAATGGCCTCAGGAACTCATTTGAAGTGAGGCTGCTCCCATGCTTGGCAGCCAGCAGATGGTGCCATCGCTCCACCAAAAAACTCTCTGCTTTGCCTTCAGCCCTGGCTCGCCCTGCTGAGCTCTCTCTGCCTCAAGCAGAAACTCCAGTGTGCGTCCAGCCTACAGAAAGCAGAGTGCCTTTGCCTGAGCACTGCTATGCTGTGGCAGCACCCTGAAGGCCTCCCAGGGCCTTCTCTGCCCTAACCCAGTCGTGCCATTCGGCCCAGGCGGGGAGCAAAGTTCCCCCTTGGCAGGGCTCAGCGTGGGGCCTGTGTGTGGTTTCAGGGCTGGGAAAGGGCAGATCCTGAAGCTGGGTGCCCTCCTGTGAATGGGGCCTGCTGGGCAGAGCCGGCATGCCCTGGTTGGGATGTAGGAGATCTGGGGCCTTCAAGCTGCGTGCACATCCCCTCTCTGGCTGCCCCTCTGGCTGCCCCTCTTGCTTCTTCTCTGCTGCCAAGCCTCTCACACCACACGTGCGTCTCATTGGAAGGAGCAGGCTGCTTGCCATTCTTGGGCAGGGAATCTTCCCACATGCCTCGTTTCCTCGAAGGGGAGTGCACACTGACCCAGAGCCTCCAGAGGATCTGCCGTCTCTCCAGCCACAAAGGCCTGTAGCCGAGTCCATGACAGCCTGTGGCATGGAGGGCTTCTGTGGCAGAGGGCCATGCTTCCCTGGCAGGGGCTCCTTCTCACACTGCTTTCCGTGGGGAAACACTGCGTGTGCCAAGGCTCTCCTGTGTGCACAAAATCTCTCCCCAGTGCCTGAGGTGCAGGGAATCCTCTTTGGACACAGAGCAATGTTCTGGGCAGACCTATCATGCTGGGAGAGCCTCCACTTCCCCAACTGTCCAACTGCCTCAGGAACACACTTCTAGGGAGTGTGGGTCTAACAGGCAGAAGGGCCCGAGTGAGGAACGTGGATGGCAGGCCAAAGCCACTGTGCTGAGCATTCGCCCGGCAAGTCCCAGCTGAAGGCTCTGTGCACCAGGCTCCAGCCTGAATGAGCCTGTAGCCTGGCCTCCAGTCCCAGGCTTTCCCTGGGCACTGCTAGTTTGGGACCCATCCCAGGCTCAGCCAGGCCTCCCTAGGGCCTGTGCTGGCCTAGGCCACTGCCAGCCAGCAGGACCTCGACAGAGCACAGTTCATGCGAGCAGGCCCCAGGGTGTTGCCTGTGTGTGTCTTGCACTGCTGGGAAGCTGCGGGTCCAGAGGCTGTGTGTGCACGTGGCCACTGGGGCCTGAGCACAAGACAGGCATGACCCCACTTGCAAGCAGGACTCCTGCCACCTCTTTGCTGCCTGCCACACGCCCTCGCTGCCTGCACTGTCTTCACTGCTGGCAGGCCTCTGTGTGCACAGGCCAGTCTCCGCCAAGGAAACAAGGGGCTTGCTCTCCCCTTGCTAGGAGCTCCTCCTACAGCACTCTGGACCAGGGCACACACGCCCCTGGACCAGCAGCCTGCAAGGAAGCTGCCGCTGAGCCATGCAGAAAGGCCTGTAGCACTTGGCAGGGAGCCTTCGGCTGTGGACAGCTTGCCCACTGCCCAGCCTCGGAGCAGTTCGTGGATGCTGGGGCCTGCAGCGTTGTCCATGGGAGAGCACTGGGGGCTCAAAGGCTCCCCTGTGCCTTCCGAGCCCCTTCCCACCCACAGGCCCTTGGCACCCACTCTGTTGCCAGAGGGAAGTCCTAAGCAGGGCTCTCGAGCTTGTGCAGCCAGAGTGCCTCCTGCTTGGAAATGGCCTCAGGAACTCATTTGAAGTGAGGCTGCTCCCATGCTTGGCAGCCAGCAGATGGTGCCATCGCTCCACCAAAAAACTCTCTGCTTTGCCTTCAGCCCTGGCTCGCCCTGCTGAGCTCTCTCTGCCTCAAGCAGAAACTCCAGTGTGCGTCCAGCCTACAGAAAGCAGAGTGCCTTTGCCTGAGCACTGCTATGCTGTGGCAGCACCCTGAAGGCCTCCCAGGGCCTTCTCTGCCCTAACCCAGTCGTGCCATTCGGCCCAGGCGGGGAGCAAAGTTCCCCCTTGGCAGGGCTCAGCGTGGGGCCTGTGTGTGGTTTCAGGGCTGGGAAAGGGCAGATCCTGAAGCTGGGTGCCCTCCTGTGAATGGGGCCTGCTGGGCAGAGCCGGCATGCCCTGGTTGGGATGTAGGAGATCTGGGGCCTTCAAGCTGCGTGCACATCCCCTCTCTGGCTGCCCCTCTGGCTGCCCCTCTTGCTTCTTCTCTGCTGCCAAGCCTCTCACACCACACGTGCGTCTCATTGGAAGGAGCAGGCTGCTTGCCATTCTTGGGCAGGGAATCTTCCCACACGCCTCGTTTCCTCGAAGGGGAGTGCACACTGACCCAGAGCCTCCAGAGGAGCTGCCGTCTCTCCAGCCACAAAGGCCTATAGCCGAGTCCATGACAGCCTGTGGCATGGAGGGCTTCTGTGGCAGAGGGCCATGCTTCCCTGGCAGGGGCTCCTTCTCACACTGCTTTCCGTGGGGAAACACTGCATGTGCCAAGGCTCTCCTGTGTGCACAAAATCTCTCCCCAGTGCCTGAGGTGCAGGGAATCCTCTTTGGACACAGAGCAATGTTCTGGGCAGACCTATCATGCTGGGAGAGCCTCCACTTCCCCAACTGTCCAACTGCCTCAGGAACACACTTCTAGGGAGTGTGGGTCTAACAGGCAGAAGGGCCCGAGTGAGGAACGTGGATGGCAGGCCAAAGCCACTGTGCTGAGCATTCGCCCGGCAAGTCCCAGCTGAAGGCTCTGTGCACCAGGCTCCAGCCTGAATGAGCCTGTAGCCTGGCCTCCAGTCCCAGGCTTTCCCTGGGCACTGCTAGTTTGGGACCCATCCCAGGCTCAGCCAGGCCTCCCTAGGGCCTGTGCTGGCCTAGGCCACTGCCAGCCAGCAGCACCTCGACAGAGCACAGTTCATGCGAGCAGGCCCCAGGGTGTTGCCTGTGTGTGTCTTGCACTGCTGGGAAGCTGCGGGTCCAGAGGCTGTGTGTGCACGTGGCCACTGGGGCCTGAGCACAAGACAGGCATGACCCCACTTGCAAGCAGGACTCCTGCCACCTCTTTGCTGCCTGCCACACGCCCTCGCTGCCTGCACTGTCTTCACTGCTGGCAGGCCTCTGTGTGCACAGGCCAGTCTCCGCCAAGGAAACAAGGGGCTTGCTCTCCCCTTGCTAGGAGCTCCTCCTACAGCACTCTGGACCAGGGCACACACGCCCCTGGACCAGCAGCCTGCAAGGAAGCTGCCGCTGAGCCATGCAGAAAGGCCTGTAGCACTTGGCAGGGAGCCTTCGGCTGTGGACAGCTTGCCCACTGCCCAGCCTCGGAGCAGTTCGTGGATGCTGGGGCCTGCAGCGTTGTCCATGGGAGAGCACTGGGGGCTCAAAGGCTCCCCTGTGCCTTCCGAGCCCCTTCCCACCCACAGGCCCTTGGCACCCACTCTGTTGCCAGAGGGAAGTCCTAAGCAGGGCTCTCGAGCTTGTGCAGCCAGAGTGCCTCCTGCTTGGAAATGGCCTCAGGAACTCATTTGAAGTGAGGCTGCTCCCATGCTTGGCAGCCAGCAGATGGTGCCATCGCTCCACCAAAAAACTCTCTGCTTTGCCTTCAGCCCTGGCTCGCCCTGCTGAGCTCTCTCTGCCTCAAGCAGAAACTCCAGTGTGCGTCCAGCCTACAGAAAGCAGAGTGCCTTTGCCTGAGCACTGCTATGCTGTGGCAGCACCCTGAAGGCCTCCCAGGGCCTTCTCTGCCCTAACCCAGTCGTGCCATTCGGCCCAGGCGGGGAGCAAAGTTCCCCCTTGGCAGGGCTCAGCGTGGGGCCTGTGTGTGGTTTCAGGGCTGGGAAAGGGCAGATCCTGAAGCTGGGTGCCCTCCTGTGAATGGGGCCTGCTGGGCAGAGCCGGCATGCCCTGGTTGGGATGTAGGAGATCTGGGGCCTTCAAGCTGCATGCACATCCCCTCTCTGGCTGCCCCTCTGGCTGCCCCTCTTGCTTCTTCTCTGCTGCCAAGCCTCTCACACCACACGTGCGTCTCATTGGAAGGAGCAGGCTGCTTGCCATTCTTGGGCAGGGAATCTTCCCACACGCCTCGTTTCCTCGAAGGGGAGTGCACACTGACCCAGAGCCTCCAGAGGAGCTGCCGTCTCTCCAGCCACAAAGGCCTATAGCCGAGTCCATGACAGCCTGTGGCATGGAGGGCTTCTGTGGCAGAGGGCCATGCTTCCCTGGCAGGGGCTCCTTCTCACACTGCTTTCCGTGGGGAAACACTGCATGTGCCAAGGCTCTCCTGTGTGCACAAAATCTCTCCCCAGTGCCTGAGGTGCAGGGAATCCTCTTTGGACACAGAGCAATGTTCTGGGCAGACCTATCATGCTGGGAGAGCCTCCACTTCCCCAACTGTCCAACTGCCTCAGGAACACACTTCTAGGGAGTGTGGGTCTAACAGGCAGAAGGGCCCGAGTGAGGAACGTGGATGGCAGGCCAAAGCCACTGTGCTGAGCATTCGCCCGGCAAGTCCCAGCTGAAGGCTCTGTGCACCAGGCTCCAGCCTGAATGAGCCTGTAGCCTGGCCTCCAGTCCCAGGCTTTCCCTGGGCACTGCTAGTTTGGGACCCATCCCAGGCTCAGCCAGGCCTCCCTAGGGCCTGTGCTGGCCTAGGCCACTGCCAGCCAGCAGGACCTCGACAGAGCACAGTTCATGCGAGCAGGCCCCAGGGTGTTGCCTGTGTGTGTCTTGCACTGCTGGGAAGCTGCGGGTCCAGAGGCTGTGTGTGCACGTGGCCACTGGGGCCTGAGCACAAGACAGGCATGACCCCACTTGCAAGCAGGACTCCTGCCACCTCTTTGCTGCCTGCCACACGCCCTCGCTGCCTGCACTGTCTTCACTGCTGGCAGGCCTCTGTGTGCACAGGCCAGTCTCCGCCAAGGAAACAAGGGGCTTGCTCTCCCCTTGCTAGGAGCTCCTCCTACAGCACTCTGGACCAGGGCACACACGCCCCTGGACCAGCAGCCTGCAAGGAAGCTGCCGCTGAGCCATGCAGAAAGGCCTGTAGCACTTGGCAGGGAGCCTTCGGCTGTGGACAGCTTGCCCACTGCCCAGCCTCGGAGCAGTTCGTGGATGCTGGGGCCTGCAGCGTTGTCCATGGGAGAGCACTGGGGGCTCAAAGGCTCCCCTGTGCCTTCCGAGCCCCTTCCCACCCACAGGCCCTTGGCACCCACTCTGTTGCCAGAGGGAAGTCCTAAGCAGGGCTCTCGAGCTTGTGCAGCCAGAGTGCCTCCTGCTTGGAAATGGCCTCAGGAACTCATTTGAAGTGAGGCTGCTCCCATGCTTGGCAGCCAGCAGATGGTGCCATCGCTCCACCAAAAAACTCTCTGCTTTGCCTTCAGCCCTGGCTCGCCCTGCTGAGCTCTCTCTGCCTCAAGCAGAAACTCCAGTGTGCGTCCAGCCTACAGAAAGCAGAGTGCCTTTGCCTGAGCACTGCTATGCTGTGGCAGCACCCTGAAGGCCTCCCAGGGCCTTCTCTGCCCTAACCCAGTCGTGCCATTCGGCCCAGGCGGGGAGCAAAGTTCCCCCTTGGCAGGGCTCAGCGTGGGGCCTGTGTGTGGTTTCAGGGCTGGGAAAGGGCAGATCCTGAAGCTGGGTGCCCTCCTGTGAATGGGGCCTGCTGGGCAGAGCCGGCATGCCCTGGTTGGGATGTAGGAGATCTGGGGCCTTCAAGCTGCGTGCACATCCCCTCTCTGGCTGCCCCTCTGGCTGCCCCTCTTGCTTCTTCTCTGCTGCCAAGCCTCTCACACCACACGTGCGTCTCATTGGAAGGAGCAGGCTGCTTGCCATTCTTGGGCAGGGAATCTTCCCACACGCCTCGTTTCCTCGAAGGGGAGTGCACACTGACCCAGAGCCTCCAGAGGAGCTGCCGTCTCTCCAGCCACAAAGGCCTATAGCCGAGTCCATGACAGCCTGTGGCATGGAGGGCTTCTGTGGCAGAGGGCCATGCTTCCCTGGCAGGGGCTCCTTCTCACACTGCTTTCCGTGGGGAAACACTGCATGTGCCAAGGCTCTCCTGTGTGCACAAAATCTCTCCCCAGTGCCTGAGGTGCAGGGAATCCTCTTTGGACACAGAGCAATGTTCTGGGCAGACCTATCATGCTGGGAGAGCCTCCACTTCCCCAACTGTCCAACTGCCTCAGGAACACACTTCTAGGGAGTGTGGGTCTAACAGGCAGAAGGGCCCGAGTGAGGAACGTGGATGGCAGGCCAAAGCCACTGTGCTGAGCATTCGCCCGGCAAGTCCCAGCTGAAGGCTCTGTGCACCAGGCTCCAGCCTGAATGAGCCTGTAGCCTGGCCTCCAGTCCCAGGCTTTCCCTGGGCACTGCTAGTTTGGGACCCATCCCAGGCTCAGCCAGGCCTCCCTAGGGCCTGTGCTGGCCTAGGCCACTGCCAGCCAGCAGCACCTCGACAGAGCACAGTTCATGCGAGCAGGCCCCAGGGTGTTGCCTGTGTGTGTCTTGCACTGCTGGGAAGCTGCGGGTCCAGAGGCTGTGTGTGCACGTGGCCACTGGGGCCTGAGCACAAGACAGGCATGACCCCACTTGCAAGCAGGACTCCTGCCACCTCTTTGCTGCCTGCCACACGCCCTCGCTGCCTGCACTGTCTTCACTGCTGGCAGGCCTCTGTGTGCACAGGCCAGTCTCCGCCAAGGAAACAAGGGGCTTGCTCTCCCCTTGCTAGGAGCTCCTCCTACAGCACTCTGGACCAGGGCACACACGCCCCTGGACCAGCAGCCTGCAAGGAAGCTGCCGCTGAGCCATGCAGAAAGGCCTGCAGCACTTGGCAGGGAGCCTTCGGCTGTGGACAGCTTGCCCTCTGCCAAGCCTCGGAGGAGCTCATGGACGATGGGGCCTGCAGCGTTTTCCATGGGAGAGCACTGGGGGCCCAAAGGCTCCCCTGTGCCTTCCGAGCCCCTTCCCACCCACAGGCCCTTGGCACCCACTCTGTTGCCAGAGGGAAGTCCTAAGCAGGGCTCTCGAGCTTGTGCAGCCAGAGTGCCTCCTGCTTGGAAATGGCCTCAGGAACTCATTTGAAGTGAGGCTGCTCCCATGCTTGGCAGCCAGCAGATGGTGCCATCGCTCCACCAAAAAACTCTCTGCTTTGCCTTCAGCCCTGGCTCGCCCTGCTGAGCTCTCTCTGCCTCAAGCAGAAACTCCAGTGTGCGTCCAGCCTACAGAAAGCAGAGTGCCTTTGCCTGAGCACTGCTATGCTGTGGCAGCACCCTGAAGGCCTCCCAGGGCCTTCTCTGCCCTAACCCAGTCGTGCCATTCGGCCCAGGCGGGGAGCAAAGTTCCCCCTTGGCAGGGCTCAGCGTGGGGCCTGTGTGTGGTTTCAGGGCTGGGAAAGGGCAGATCCTGAAGCTGGGTGCCCTCCTGTGAATGGGGCCTGCTGGGCAGAGCCGGCATGCCCTGGTTGGGATGTAGGAGATCTGGGGCCTTCAAGCTGCGTGCACATCCCCTCTCTGGCTGCCCCTCTGGCTGCCCCTCTTGCTTCTTCTCTGCTGCCAAGCCTCTCACACCACACGTGCGTCTCATTGGAAGGAGCAGGCTGCTTGCCATTCTTGGGCAGGGAATCTTCCCACATGCCTCGTTTCCTCGAAGGGGAGTGCACACTGACCCAGAGCCTCCAGAGGATCTGCCGTCTCTCCAGCCACAAAGGCCTGTAGCCGAGTCCATGACAGCCTGTGGCATGGAGGGCTTCTGTGGCAGAGGGCCATGCTTCCCTGGCAGGGGCTCCTTCTCACACTGCTTTCCGTGGGGAAACACTGCGTGTGCCAAGGCTCTCCTGTGTGCACAAAATCTCTCCCCAGTGCCTGAGGTGCAGGGAATCCTCTTTGGACACAGAGCAATGTTCTGGGCAGACCTATCATGCTGGGAGAGCCTCCACTTCCCCAACTGTCCAACTGCCTCAGGAACACACTTCTAGGGAGTGTGGGTCTAACAGGCAGAAGGGCCCGAGTGAGGAACGTGGATGGCAGGCCAAAGCCACTGTGCTGAGCATTCGCCCGGCAAGTCCCAGCTGAAGGCTCTGTGCACCAGGCTCCAGCCTGAATGAGCCTGTAGCCTGGCCTCCAGTCCCAGGCTTTCCCTGGGCACTGCTAGTTTGGGACCCATCCCAGGCTCAGCCAGGCCTCCCTAGGGCCTGTGCTGGCCTAGGCCACTGCCAGCCAGCAGGACCTCGACAGAGCACAGTTCATGCGAGCAGGCCCCAGGGTGTTGCCTGTGTGTGTCTTGCACTGCTGGGAAGCTGCGGGTCCAGAGGCTGTGTGTGCACGTGGCCACTGGGGCCTGAGCACAAGACAGGCATGACCCCACTTGCAAGCAGGACTCCTGCCACCTCTTTGCTGCCTGCCACACGCCCTCGCTGCCTGCACTGTCTTCACTGCTGGCAGGCCTCTGTGTGCACAGGCCAGTCTCCGCCAAGGAAACAAGGGGCTTGCTCTCCCCTTGCTAGGAGCTCCTCCTACAGCACTCTGGACCAGGGCACACACGCCCCTGGACCAGCAGCCTGCAAGGAAGCTGCCGCTGAGCCATGCAGAAAGGCCTGTAGCACTTGGCAGGGAGCCTTCGGCTGTGGACAGCTTGCCCACTGCCCAGCCTCGGAGCAGTTCGTGGATGCTGGGGCCTGCAGCGTTGTCCATGGGAGAGCACTGGGGGCTCAAAGGCTCCCCTGTGCCTTCCGAGCCCCTTCCCACCCACAGGCCCTTGGCACCCACTCTGTTGCCAGAGGGAAGTCCTAAGCAGGGCTCTCGAGCTTGTGCAGCCAGAGTGCCTCCTGCTTGGAAATGGCCTCAGGAACTCATTTGAAGTGAGGCTGCTCCCATGCTTGGCAGCCAGCAGATGGTGCCATCGCTCCACCAAAAAACTCTCTGCTTTGCCTTCAGCCCTGGCTCGCCCTGCTGAGCTCTCTCTGCCTCAAGCAGAAACTCCAGTGTGCGTCCAGCCTACAGAAAGCAGAGTGCCTTTGCCTGAGCACTGCTATGCTGTGGCAGCACCCTGAAGGCCTCCCAGGGCCTTCTCTGCCCTAACCCAGTCGTGCCATTCGGCCCAGGCGGGGAGCAAAGTTCCCCCTTGGCAGGGCTCAGCGTGGGGCCTGTGTGTGGTTTCAGGGCTGGGAAAGGGCAGATCCTGAAGCTGGGTGCCCTCCTGTGAATGGGGCCTGCTGGGCAGAGCCGGCATGCCCTGGTTGGGATGTAGGAGATCTGGGGCCTTCAAGCTGCGTGCACATCCCCTCTCTGGCTGCCCCTCTGGCTGCCCCTCTTGCTTCTTCTCTGCTGCCAAGCCTCTCACACCACACGTGCGTCTCATTGGAAGGAGCAGGCTGCTTGCCATTCTTGGGCAGGGAATCTTCCCACACGCCTCGTTTCCTCGAAGGGGAGTGCACACTGACCCAGAGCCTCCAGAGGAGCTGCCGTCTCTCCAGCCACAAAGGCCTATAGCCGAGTCCATGACAGCCTGTGGCATGGAGGGCTTCTGTGGCAGAGGGCCATGCTTCCCTGGCAGGGGCTCCTTCTCACACTGCTTTCCGTGGGGAAACACTGCATGTGCCAAGGCTCTCCTGTGTGCACAAAATCTCTCCCCAGTGCCTGAGGTGCAGGGAATCCTCTTTGGACACAGAGCAATGTTCTGGGCAGACCTATCATGCTGGGAGAGCCTCCACTTCCCCAACTGTCCAACTGCCTCAGGAACACACTTCTAGGGAGTGTGGGTCTAACAGGCAGAAGGGCCCGAGTGAGGAACGTGGATGGCAGGCCAAAGCCACTGTGCTGAGCATTCGCCCGGCAAGTCCCAGCTGAAGGCTCTGTGCACCAGGCTCCAGCCTGAATGAGCCTGTAGCCTGGCCTCCAGTCCCAGGCTTTCCCTGGGCACTGCTAGTTTGGGACCCATCCCAGGCTCAGCCAGGCCTCCCTAGGGCCTGTGCTGGCCTAGGCCACTGCCAGCCAGCAGCACCTCGACAGAGCACAGTTCATGCGAGCAGGCCCCAGGGTGTTGCCTGTGTGTGTCTTGCACTGCTGGGAAGCTGCGGGTCCAGAGGCTGTGTGTGCACGTGGCCACTGGGGCCTGAGCACAAGACAGGCATGACCCCACTTGCAAGCAGGACTCCTGCCACCTCTTTGCTGCCTGCCACACGCCCTCGCTGCCTGCACTGTCTTCACTGCTGGCAGGCCTCTGTGTGCACAGGCCAGTCTCCGCCAAGGAAACAAGGGGCTTGCTCTCCCCTTGCTAGGAGCTCCTCCTACAGCACTCTGGACCAGGGCACACACGCCCCTGGACCAGCAGCCTGCAAGGAAGCTGCCGCTGAGCCATGCAGAAAGGCCTGCAGCACTTGGCAGGGAGCCTTCGGCTGTGGACAGCTTGCCCTCTGCCAAGCCTCGGAGGAGCTCATGGACGATGGGGCCTGCAGCGTTTTCCATGGGAGAGCACTGGGGGCCCAAAGGCTCCCCTGTGCCTTCCGAGCCCCTTCCCACCCACAGGCCCTTGGCACCCACTCTGTTGCCAGAGGGAAGTCCTAAGCAGGGCTCTCGAGCTTGTGCAGCCAGAGTGCCTCCTGCTTGGAAATGGCCTCAGGAACTCATTTGAAGTGAGGCTGCTCCCATGCTTGGCAGCCAGCAGATGGTGCCATCGCTCCACCAAAAAACTCTCTGCTTTGCCTTCAGCCCTGGCTCGCCCTGCTGAGCTCTCTCTGCCTCAAGCAGAAACTCCAGTGTGCGTCCAGCCTACAGAAAGCAGAGTGCCTTTGCCTGAGCACTGCTATGCTGTGGCAGCACCCTGAAGGCCTCCCAGGGCCTTCTCTGCCCTAACCCAGTCGTGCCATTCGGCCCAGGCGGGGAGCAAAGTTCCCCCTTGGCAGGGCTCAGCGTGGGGCCTGTGTGTGGTTTCAGGGCTGGGAAAGGGCAGATCCTGAAGCTGGGTGCCCTCCTGTGAATGGGGCCTGCTGGGCAGAGCCGGCATGCCCTGGTTGGGATGTAGGAGATCTGGGGCCTTCAAGCTGCGTGCACATCCCCTCTCTGGCTGCCCCTCTGGCTGCCCCTCTTGCTTCTTCTCTGCTGCCAAGCCTCTCACACCACACGTGCGTCTCATTGGAAGGAGCAGGCTGCTTGCCATTCTTGGGCAGGGAATCTTCCCACATGCCTCGTTTCCTCGAAGGGGAGTGCACACTGACCCAGAGCCTCCAGAGGATCTGCCGTCTCTCCAGCCACAAAGGCCTGTAGCCGAGTCCATGACAGCCTGTGGCATGGAGGGCTTCTGTGGCAGAGGGCCATGCTTCCCTGGCAGGGGCTCCTTCTCACACTGCTTTCCGTGGGGAAACACTGCGTGTGCCAAGGCTCTCCTGTGTGCACAAAATCTCTCCCCAGTGCCTGAGGTGCAGGGAATCCTCTTTGGACACAGAGCAATGTTCTGGGCAGACCTATCATGCTGGGAGAGCCTCCACTTCCCCAACTGTCCAACTGCCTCAGGAACACACTTCTAGGGAGTGTGGGTCTAACAGGCAGAAGGGCCCGAGTGAGGAACGTGGATGGCAGGCCAAAGCCACTGTGCTGAGCATTCGCCCGGCAAGTCCCAGCTGAAGGCTCTGTGCACCAGGCTCCAGCCTGAATGAGCCTGTAGCCTGGCCTCCAGTCCCAGGCTTTCCCTGGGCACTGCTAGTTTGGGACCCATCCCAGGCTCAGCCAGGCCTCCCTAGGGCCTGTGCTGGCCTAGGCCACTGCCAGCCAGCAGGACCTCGACAGAGCACAGTTCATGCGAGCAGGCCCCAGGGTGTTGCCTGTGTGTGTCTTGCACTGCTGGGAAGCTGCGGGTCCAGAGGCTGTGTGTGCACGTGGCCACTGGGGCCTGAGCACAAGACAGGCATGACCCCACTTGCAAGCAGGACTCCTGCCACCTCTTTGCTGCCTGCCACACGCCCTCGCTGCCTGCACTGTCTTCACTGCTGGCAGGCCTCTGTGTGCACAGGCCAGTCTCCGCCAAGGAAACAAGGGGCTTGCTCTCCCCTTGCTAGGAGCTCCTCCTACAGCACTCTGGACCAGGGCACACACGCCCCTGGACCAGCAGCCTGCAAGGAAGCTGCCGCTGAGCCATGCAGAAAGGCCTGTAGCACTTGGCAGGGAGCCTTCGGCTGTGGACAGCTTGCCCACTGCCCAGCCTCGGAGCAGTTCGTGGATGCTGGGGCCTGCAGCGTTGTCCATGGGAGAGCACTGGGGGCTCAAAGGCTCCCCTGTGCCTTCCGAGCCCCTTCCCACCCACAGGCCCTTGGCACCCACTCTGTTGCCAGAGGGAAGTCCTAAGCAGGGCTCTCGAGCTTGTGCAGCCAGAGTGCCTCCTGCTTGGAAATGGCCTCAGGAACTCATTTGAAGTGAGGCTGCTCCCATGCTTGGCAGCCAGCAGATGGTGCCATCGCTCCACCAAAAAACTCTCTGCTTTGCCTTCAGCCCTGGCTCGCCCTGCTGAGCTCTCTCTGCCTCAAGCAGAAACTCCAGTGTGCGTCCAGCCTACAGAAAGCAGAGTGCCTTTGCCTGAGCACTGCTATGCTGTGGCAGCACCCTGAAGGCCTCCCAGGGCCTTCTCTGCCCTAACCCAGTCGTGCCATTCGGCCCAGGCGGGGAGCAAAGTTCCCCCTTGGCAGGGCTCAGCGTGGGGCCTGTGTGTGGTTTCAGGGCTGGGAAAGGGCAGATCCTGAAGCTGGGTGCCCTCCTGTGAATGGGGCCTGCTGGGCAGAGCCGGCATGCCCTGGTTGGGATGTAGGAGATCTGGGGCCTTCAAGCTGCGTGCACATCCCCTCTCTGGCTGCCCCTCTGGCTGCCCCTCTTGCTTCTTCTCTGCTGCCAAGCCTCTCACACCACACGTGCGTCTCATTGGAAGGAGCAGGCTGCTTGCCATTCTTGGGCAGGGAATCTTCCCACACGCCTCGTTTCCTCGAAGGGGAGTGCACACTGACCCAGAGCCTCCAGAGGAGCTGCCGTCTCTCCAGCCACAAAGGCCTATAGCCGAGTCCATGACAGCCTGTGGCATGGAGGGCTTCTGTGGCAGAGGGCCATGCTTCCCTGGCAGGGGCTCCTTCTCACACTGCTTTCCGTGGGGAAACACTGCATGTGCCAAGGCTCTCCTGTGTGCACAAAATCTCTCCCCAGTGCCTGAGGTGCAGGGAATCCTCTTTGGACACAGAGCAATGTTCTGGGCAGACCTATCATGCTGGGAGAGCCTCCACTTCCCCAACTGTCCAACTGCCTCAGGAACACACTTCTAGGGAGTGTGGGTCTAACAGGCAGAAGGGCCCGAGTGAGGAACGTGGATGGCAGGCCAAAGCCACTGTGCTGAGCATTCGCCCGGCAAGTCCCAGCTGAAGGCTCTGTGCACCAGGCTCCAGCCTGAATGAGCCTGTAGCCTGGCCTCCAGTCCCAGGCTTTCCCTGGGCACTGCTAGTTCGGGACCCATCCCAGGCTCAGCCAGGCCTCCCTAGGGCCTGTGCTGGCCTAGGCCACTGCCAGCCAGCAGGACCTCGACAGAGCACAGTTCATGCGAGCAGGCCCCAGGGTGTTGCCTGTGTGTGTCTTGCACTGCTGGGAAGCTGCGGGTCCAGAGGCTGTGTGTGCACGTGGCCACTGGGGCCTGAGCACAAGACAGGCATGACCCCACTTGCAAGCAGGACTCCTGCCACCTCTTTGCTGCCTGCCACACGCCCTCGCTGCCTGCACTGTCTTCACTGCTGGCAGGCCTCTGTGTGCACAGGCCAGTCTCCGCCAAGGAAACAAGGGGCTTGCTCTCCCCTTGCTAGGAGCTCCTCCTACAGCACTCTGGACCAGGGCACACACGCCCCTGGACCAGCAGCCTGCAAGGAAGCTGCCGCTGAGCCATGCAGAAAGGCCTGTAGCACTTGGCAGGGAGCCTTCGGCTGTGGACAGCTTGCCCACTGCCCAGCCTCGGAGCAGTTCGTGGATGCTGGGGCCTGCAGCGTTGTCCATGGGAGAGCACTGGGGGCTCAAAGGCTCCCCTGTGCCTTCCGAGCCCCTTCCCACCCACAGGCCCTTGGCACCCACTCTGTTGCCAGAGGGAAGCCCTAAGCAGGGCTCTCGAGCTTGTGCAGCCAGAGTGCCTCCTGCTTGGAAATGGCCTCAGGAACTCATTTGAAGTGAGGCTGCTCCCATGCTTGGCAGCCAGCAGATGGTGCCATCGCTCCACCAAAAAACTCTCTGCTTTGCCTTCAGCCCTGGCTCGCCCTGCTGAGCTCTCTCTGCCTCAAGCAGAAACTCCAGTGTGCGTCCAGCCTACAGAAAGCAGAGTGCCTTTGCCTGAGCACTGCTATGCTGTGGCAGCACCCTGAAGGCCTCCCAGGGCCTTCTCTGCCCTAACCCAGTCGTGCCATTCGGCCCAGGCGGGGAGCAAAGTTCCCCCTTGGCAGGGCTCAGCGTGGGGCCTGTGTGTGGTTTCAGGGCTGGGAAAGGGCAGATCCTGAAGCTGGGTGCCCTCCTGTGAATGGGGCCTGCTGGGCAGAGCCGGCATGCCCTGGTTGGGATGTAGGAGATCTGGGGCCTTCAAGCTGCGTGCACATCCCCTCTCTGGCTGCCCCTCTGGCTGCCCCTCTTGCTTCTTCTCTGCTGCCAAGCCTCTCACACCACACGTGCGTCTCATTGGAAGGAGCAGGCTGCTTGCCATTCTTGGGCAGGGAATCTTCCCACATGCCTCGTTTCCTCGAAGGGGAGTGCACACTGACCCAGAGCCTCCAGAGGATCTGCCGTCTCTCCAGCCACAAAGGCCTGTAGCCGAGTCCATGACAGCCTGTGGCATGGAGGGCTTCTGTGGCAGAGGGCCATGCTTCCCTGGCAGGGGCTCCTTCTCACACTGCTTTCCGTGGGGAAACACTGCGTGTGCCAAGGCTCTCCTGTGTGCACAAAATCTCTCCCCAGTGCCTGAGGTGCAGGGAATCCTCTTTGGACACAGAGCAATGTTCTGGGCAGACCTCCCATTCTGGGAGAGCCTCCACTTCCCCAACTGTCCAACTGCCTCAGGAACACACTTCTAGGGAGTGTGGGTCTAACAGGCAGAAGGGCCCGAGTGAGGAACGTGGATGGCAGGCCAAAGCCACTGTGCTGAGCATTCGCCCGGCAAGTCCCAGCTGAAGGCTCTGTGCACCAGGCTCAAGCTGGAATGAGCCTGTAGCCTGGCCTCCAGTCCCAGGCTTTCCCTGGGCACTGCTAGTTTGGGACCCATCCCAGGCTCAGCCAGGCCTCCCTAGGGCCTGTGCTGGCCTAGGAAACTGCCAGCCAGCAGGACCTCGACAGAGCACAGTTCATGCGAGCAGGCCCCAGGGTGTTGCCTGTGTGTGTCTTGCACTGCTGGGAAGCTGCGGGTCCAGAGGCTGTGTGTGCACGTGGCCACTGGGGCCTGAGCACAAGACAGGCATGACCCCACTTGCAAGCAGGACTCCTGCCACCTCTTTGCTGCCTGCCACACGCCCTCGCTGCCTGCACTGTCTTCACTGCTGGCAGGCCTCTGTGTGCACAGGCCAGTCTCCGCCAAGGAAACAAGGGGCTTGCTCTCCCCTTGCTAGGAGCTCCTCCTACAGCACTCTGGACCAGGGCACACACGCCCCTGGACCAGCAGCCTGCAAGGAAGCTGCCGCTGAGCCATGCAGAAAGGCCTGTAGCACTTGGCAGGGAGCCTTCGGCTGTGGACAGCTTGCCCACTGCCCAGCCTCGGAGCAGTTCGTGGATGCTGGGGCCTGCAGCGTTGTCCATGGGAGAGCACTGGGGGCTCAAAGGCTCCCCTGTGCCTTCCGAGCCCCTTCCCACCCACAGGCCCTTGGCACCCACTCTGTTGCCAGAGGGAAGTCCTAAGCAGGGCTCTCGAGCTTGTGCAGCCAGAGTGCCTCCTGCTTGGAAATGGCCTCAGGAACTCATTTGAAGTGAGGCTGCTCCCATGCTTGGCAGCCAGCAGATGGTGCCATCGCTCCACCAAAAAACTCTCTGCTTTGCCTTCAGCCCTGGCTCGCCCTGCTGAGCTCTCTCTGCCTCAAGCAGAAACTCCAGTGTGCGTCCAGCCTACAGAAAGCAGAGTGCCTTTGCCTGAGCACTGCTATGCTGTGGCAGCACCCTGAAGGCCTCCCAGGGCCTTCTCTGCCCTAACCCAGTCGTGCCATTCGGCCCAGGCGGGGAGCAAAGTTCCCCCTTGGCAGGGCTCAGCGTGGGGCCTGTGTGTGGTTTCAGGGCTGGGAAAGGGCAGATCCTGAAGCTGGGTGCCCTCCTGTGAATGGGGCCTGCTGGGCAGAGCCGGCATGCCCTGGTTGGGATGTAGGAGATCTGGGGCCTTCAAGCTGCATGCACATCCCCTCTCTGGCTGCCCCTCTGGCTGCCCCTCTTGCTTCTTCTCTGCTGCCAAGCCTCTCACACCACACGTGCGTCTCATTGGAAGGAGCAGGCTGCTTGCCATTCTTGGGCAGGGAATCTTCCCACACGCCTCGTTTCCTCGAAGGGGAGTGCACACTGACCCAGAGCCTCCAGAGGAGCTGCCGTCTCTCCAGCCACAAAGGCCTATAGCCGAGTCCATGACAGCCTGTGGCATGGAGGGCTTCTGTGGCAGAGGGCCATGCTTCCCTGGCAGGGGCTCCTTCTCACACTGCTTTCCGTGGGGAAACACTGCATGTGCCAAGGCTCTCCTGTGTGCACAAAATCTCTCCCCAGTGCCTGAGGTGCAGGGAATCCTCTTTGGACACAGAGCAATGTTCTGGGCAGACCTATCATGCTGGGAGAGCCTCCACTTCCCCAACTGTCCAACTGCCTCAGGAACACACTTCTAGGGAGTGTGGGTCTAACAGGCAGAAGGGCCCGAGTGAGGAACGTGGATGGCAGGCCAAAGCCACTGTGCTGAGCATTCGCCCGGCAAGTCCCAGCTGAAGGCTCTGTGCACCAGGCTCCAGCCTGAATGAGCCTGTAGCCTGGCCTCCAGTCCCAGGCTTTCCCTGGGCACTGCTAGTTCGGGACCCATCCCAGGCTCAGCCAGGCCTCCCTAGGGCCTGTGCTGGCCTAGGCCACTGCCAGCCAGCAGGACCTCGACAGAGCACAGTTCATGCGAGCAGGCCCCAGGGTGTTGCCTGTGTGTGTCTTGCACTGCTGGGAAGCTGCGGGTCCAGAGGCTGTGTGTGCACGTGGCCACTGGGGCCTGAGCACAAGACAGGCATGACCCCACTTGCAAGCAGGACTCCTGCCACCTCTTTGCTGCCTGCCACACGCCCTCGCTGCCTGCACTGTCTTCACTGCTGGCAGGCCTCTGTGTGCACAGGCCAGTCTCCGCCAAGGAAACAAGGGGCTTGCTCTCCCCTTGCTAGGAGCTCCTCCTACAGCACTCTGGACCAGGGCACACACGCCCCTGGACCAGCAGCCTGCAAGGAAGCTGCCGCTGAGCCATGCAGAAAGGCCTGTAGCACTTGGCAGGGAGCCTTCGGCTGTGGACAGCTTGCCCACTGCCCAGCCTCGGAGCAGTTCGTGGATGCTGGGGCCTGCAGCGTTGTCCATGGGAGAGCACTGGGGGCTCAAAGGCTCCCCTGTGCCTTCCGAGCCCCTTCCCACCCACAGGCCCTTGGCACCCACTCTGTTGCCAGAGGGAAGTCCTAAGCAGGGCTCTCGAGCTTGTGCAGCCAGAGTGCCTCCTGCTTGGAAATGGCCTCAGGAACTCATTTGAAGTGAGGCTGCTCCCATGCTTGGCAGCCAGCAGATGGTGCCATCGCTCCACCAAAAAACTCTCTGCTTTGCCTTCAGCCCTGGCTCGCCCTGCTGAGCTCTCTCTGCCTCAAGCAGAAACTCCAGTGTGCGTCCAGCCTACAGAAAGCAGAGTGCCTTTGCCTGAGCACTGCTATGCTGTGGCAGCACCCTGAAGGCCTCCCAGGGCCTTCTCTGCCCTAACCCAGTCGTGCCATTCGGCCCAGGCGGGGAGCAAAGTTCCCCCTTGGCAGGGCTCAGCGTGGGGCCTGTGTGTGGTTTCAGGGCTGGGAAAGGGCAGATCCTGAAGCTGGGTGCCCTCCTGTGAATGGGGCCTGCTGGGCAGAGCCGGCATGCCCTGGTTGGGATGTAGGAGATCTGGGGCCTTCAAGCTGCGTGCACATCCCCTCTCTGGCTGCCCCTCTGGCTGCCCCTCTTGCTTCTTCTCTGCTGCCAAGCCTCTCACACCACACGTGCGTCTCATTGGAAGGAGCAGGCTGCTTGCCATTCTTGGGCAGGGAATCTTCCCACACGCCTCGTTTCCTCGAAGGGGAGTGCACACTGACCCAGAGCCTCCAGAGGAGCTGCCGTCTCTCCAGCCACAAAGGCCTATAGCCGAGTCCATGACAGCCTGTGGCATGGAGGGCTTCTGTGGCAGAGGGCCATGCTTCCCTGGCAGGGGCTCCTTCTCACACTGCTTTCCGTGGGGAAACACTGCATGTGCCAAGGCTCTCCTGTGTGCACAAAATCTCTCCCCAGTGCCTGAGGTGCAGGGAATCCTCTTTGGACACAGAGCAATGTTCTGGGCAGACCTATCATGCTGGGAGAGCCTCCACTTCCCCAACTGTCCAACTGCCTCAGGAACACACTTCTAGGGAGTGTGGGTCTAACAGGCAGAAGGGCCCGAGTGAGGAACGTGGATGGCAGGCCAAAGCCACTGTGCTGAGCATTCGCCCGGCAAGTCCCAGCTGAAGGCTCTGTGCACCAGGCTCCAGCCTGAATGAGCCTGTAGCCTGGCCTCCAGTCCCAGGCTTTCCCTGGGCACTGCTAGTTTGGGACCCATCCCAGGCTCAGCCAGGCCTCCCTAGGGCCTGTGCTGGCCTAGGCCACTGCCAGCCAGCAGCACCTCGACAGAGCACAGTTCATGCGAGCAGGCCCCAGGGTGTTGCCTGTGTGTGTCTTGCACTGCTGGGAAGCTGCGGGTCCAGAGGCTGTGTGTGCACGTGGCCACTGGGGCCTGAGCACAAGACAGGCATGACCCCACTTGCAAGCAGGACTCCTGCCACCTCTTTGCTGCCTGCCACACGCCCTCGCTGCCTGCACTGTCTTCACTGCTGGCAGGCCTCTGTGTGCACAGGCCAGTCTCCGCCAAGGAAACAAGGGGCTTGCTCTCCCCTTGCTAGGAGCTCCTCCTACAGCACTCTGGACCAGGGCACACACGCCCCTGGACCAGCAGCCTGCAAGGAAGCTGCCGCTGAGCCATGCAGAAAGGCCTGTAGCACTTGGCAGGGAGCCTTCGGCTGTGGACAGCTTGCCCACTGCCCAGCCTCGGAGCAGTTCGTGGATGCTGGGGCCTGCAGCGTTGTCCATGGGAGAGCACTGGGGGCTCAAAGGCTCCCCTGTGCCTTCCGAGCCCCTTCCCACCCACAGGCCCTTGGCACCCACTCTGTTGCCAGAGGGAAGTCCTAAGCAGGGCTCTCGAGCTTGTGCAGCCAGAGTGCCTCCTGCTTGGAAATGGCCTCAGGAACTCATTTGAAGTGAGGCTGCTCCCATGCTTGGCAGCCAGCAGATGGTGCCATCGCTCCACCAAAAAACTCTCTGCTTTGCCTTCAGCCCTGGCTCGCCCTGCTGAGCTCTCTCTGCCTCAAGCAGAAACTCCAGTGTGCGTCCAGCCTACAGAAAGCAGAGTGCCTTTGCCTGAGCACTGCTATGCTGTGGCAGCACCCTGAAGGCCTCCCAGGGCCTTCTCTGCCCTAACCCAGTCGTGCCATTCGGCCCAGGCGGGGAGCAAAGTTCCCCCTTGGCAGGGCTCAGCGTGGGGCCTGTGTGTGGTTTCAGGGCTGGGAAAGGGCAGATCCTGAAGCTGGGTGCCCTCCTGTGAATGGGGCCTGCTGGGCAGAGCCGGCATGCCCTGGTTGGGATGTAGGAGATCTGGGGCCTTCAAGCTGCATGCACATCCCCTCTCTGGCTGCCCCTCTGGCTGCCCCTCTTGCTTCTTCTCTGCTGCCAAGCCTCTCACACCACACGTGCGTCTCATTGGAAGGAGCAGGCTGCTTGCCATTCTTGGGCAGGGAATCTTCCCACACGCCTCGTTTCCTCGAAGGGGAGTGCACACTGACCCAGAGCCTCCAGAGGAGCTGCCGTCTCTCCAGCCACAAAGGCCTATAGCCGAGTCCATGACAGCCTGTGGCATGGAGGGCTTCTGTGGCAGAGGGCCATGCTTCCCTGGCAGGGGCTCCTTCTCACACTGCTTTCCGTGGGGAAACACTGCATGTGCCAAGGCTCTCCTGTGTGCACAAAATCTCTCCCCAGTGCCTGAGGTGCAGGGAATCCTCTTTGGACACAGAGCAATGTTCTGGGCAGACCTATCATGCTGGGAGAGCCTCCACTTCCCCAACTGTCCAACTGCCTCAGGAACACACTTCTAGGGAGTGTGGGTCTAACAGGCAGAAGGGCCCGAGTGAGGAACGTGGATGGCAGGCCAAAGCCACTGTGCTGAGCATTCGCCCGGCAAGTCCCAGCTGAAGGCTCTGTGCACCAGGCTCCAGCCTGAATGAGCCTGTAGCCTGGCCTCCAGTCCCAGGCTTTCCCTGGGCACTGCTAGTTTGGGACCCATCCCAGGCTCAGCCAGGCCTCCCTAGGGCCTGTGCTGGCCTAGGCCACTGCCAGCCAGCAGGACCTCGACAGAGCACAGTTCATGCGAGCAGGCCCCAGGGTGTTGCCTGTGTGTGTCTTGCACTGCTGGGAAGCTGCGGGTCCAGAGGCTGTGTGTGCACGTGGCCACTGGGGCCTGAGCACAAGACAGGCATGACCCCACTTGCAAGCAGGACTCCTGCCACCTCTTTGCTGCCTGCCACACGCCCTCGCTGCCTGCACTGTCTTCACTGCTGGCAGGCCTCTGTGTGCACAGGCCAGTCTCCGCCAAGGAAACAAGGGGCTTGCTCTCCCCTTGCTAGGAGCTCCTCCTACAGCACTCTGGACCAGGGCACACACGCCCCTGGACCAGCAGCCTGCAAGGAAGCTGCCGCTGAGCCATGCAGAAAGGCCTGTAGCACTTGGCAGGGAGCCTTCGGCTGTGGACAGCTTGCCCACTGCCCAGCCTCGGAGCAGTTCGTGGATGCTGGGGCCTGCAGCGTTGTCCATGGGAGAGCACTGGGGGCTCAAAGGCTCCCCTGTGCCTTCCGAGCCCCTTCCCACCCACAGGCCCTTGGCACCCACTCTGTTGCCAGAGGGAAGTCCTAAGCAGGGCTCTCGAGCTTGTGCAGCCAGAGTGCCTCCTGCTTGGAAATGGCCTCAGGAACTCATTTGAAGTGAGGCTGCTCCCATGCTTGGCAGCCAGCAGATGGTGCCATCGCTCCACCAAAAAACTCTCTGCTTTGCCTTCAGCCCTGGCTCGCCCTGCTGAGCTCTCTCTGCCTCAAGCAGAAACTCCAGTGTGCGTCCAGCCTACAGAAAGCAGAGTGCCTTTGCCTGAGCACTGCTATGCTGTGGCAGCACCCTGAAGGCCTCCCAGGGCCTTCTCTGCCCTAACCCAGTCGTGCCATTCGGCCCAGGCGGGGAGCAAAGTTCCCCCTTGGCAGGGCTCAGCGTGGGGCCTGTGTGTGGTTTCAGGGCTGGGAAAGGGCAGATCCTGAAGCTGGGTGCCCTCCTGTGAATGGGGCCTGCTGGGCAGAGCCGGCATGCCCTGGTTGGGATGTAGGAGATCTGGGGCCTTCAAGCTGCGTGCACATCCCCTCTCTGGCTGCCCCTCTGGCTGCCCCTCTTGCTTCTTCTCTGCTGCCAAGCCTCTCACACCACACGTGCGTCTCATTGGAAGGAGCAGGCTGCTTGCCATTCTTGGGCAGGGAATCTTCCCACATGCCTCGTTTCCTCGAAGGGGAGTGCACACTGACCCAGAGCCTCCAGAGGATCTGCCGTCTCTCCAGCCACAAAGGCCTGTAGCCGAGTCCATGACAGCCTGTGGCATGGAGGGCTTCTGTGGCAGAGGGCCATGCTTCCCTGGCAGGGGCTCCTTCTCACACTGCTTTCCGTGGGGAAACACTGCGTGTGCCAAGGCTCTCCTGTGTGCACAAAATCTCTCCCCAGTGCCTGAGGTGCAGGGAATCCTCTTTGGACACAGAGCAATGTTCTGGGCAGACCTATCATGCTGGGAGAGCCTCCACTTCCCCAACTGTCCAACTGCCTCAGGAACACACTTCTAGGGAGTGTGGGTCTAACAGGCAGAAGGGCCCGAGTGAGGAACGTGGATGGCAGGCCAAAGCCACTGTGCTGAGCATTCGCCCGGCAAGTCCCAGCTGAAGGCTCTGTGCACCAGGCTCCAGCCTGAATGAGCCTGTAGCCTGGCCTCCAGTCCCAGGCTTTCCCTGGGCACTGCTAGTTTGGGACCCATCCCAGGCTCAGCCAGGCCTCCCTAGGGCCTGTGCTGGCCTAGGCCACTGCCAGCCAGCAGGACCTCGACAGAGCACAGTTCATGCGAGCAGGCCCCAGGGTGTTGCCTGTGTGTGTCTTGCACTGCTGGGAAGCTGCGGGTCCAGAGGCTGTGTGTGCACGTGGCCACTGGGGCCTGAGCACAAGACAGGCATGACCCCACTTGCAAGCAGGACTCCTGCCACCTCTTTGCTGCCTGCCACACGCCCTCGCTGCCTGCACTGTCTTCACTGCTGGCAGGCCTCTGTGTGCACAGGCCAGTCTCCGCCAAGGAAACAAGGGGCTTGCTCTCCCCTTGCTAGGAGCTCCTCCTACAGCACTCTGGACCAGGGCACACACGCCCCTGGACCAGCAGCCTGCAAGGAAGCTGCCGCTGAGCCATGCAGAAAGGCCTGTAGCACTTGGCAGGGAGCCTTCGGCTGTGGACAGCTTGCCCACTGCCCAGCCTCGGAGCAGTTCGTGGATGCTGGGGCCTGCAGCGTTGTCCATGGGAGAGCACTGGGGGCTCAAAGGCTCCCCTGTGCCTTCCGAGCCCCTTCCCACCCACAGGCCCTTGGCACCCACTCTGTTGCCAGAGGGAAGTCCTAAGCAGGGCTCTCGAGCTTGTGCAGCCAGAGTGCCTCCTGCTTGGAAATGGCCTCAGGAACTCATTTGAAGTGAGGCTGCTCCCATGCTTGGCAGCCAGCAGATGGTGCCATCGCTCCACCAAAAAACTCTCTGCTTTGCCTTCAGCCCTGGCTCGCCCTGCTGAGCTCTCTCTGCCTCAAGCAGAAACTCCAGTGTGCGTCCAGCCTACAGAAAGCAGAGTGCCTTTGCCTGAGCACTGCTATGCTGTGGCAGCACCCTGAAGGCCTCCCAGGGCCTTCTCTGCCCTAACCCAGTCGTGCCATTCGGCCCAGGCGGGGAGCAAAGTTCCCCCTTGGCAGGGCTCAGCGTGGGGCCTGTGTGTGGTTTCAGGGCTGGGAAAGGGCAGATCCTGAAGCTGGGTGCCCTCCTGTGAATGGGGCCTGCTGGGCAGAGCCGGCATGCCCTGGTTGGGATGTAGGAGATCTGGGGCCTTCAAGCTGCGTGCACATCCCCTCTCTGGCTGCCCCTCTGGCTGCCCCTCTTGCTTCTTCTCTGCTGCCAAGCCTCTCACACCACACGTGCGTCTCATTGGAAGGAGCAGGCTGCTTGCCATTCTTGGGCAGGGAATCTTCCCACACGCCTCGTTTCCTCGAAGGGGAGTGCACACTGACCCAGAGCCTCCAGAGGAGCTGCCGTCTCTCCAGCCACAAAGGCCTATAGCCGAGTCCATGACAGCCTGTGGCATGGAGGGCTTCTGTGGCAGAGGGCCATGCTTCCCTGGCAGGGGCTCCTTCTCACACTGCTTTCCGTGGGGAAACACTGCATGTGCCAAGGCTCTCCTGTGTGCACAAAATCTCTCCCCAGTGCCTGAGGTGCAGGGAATCCTCTTTGGACACAGAGCAATGTTCTGGGCAGACCTATCATGCTGGGAGAGCCTCCACTTCCCCAACTGTCCAACTGCCTCAGGAACACACTTCTAGGGAGTGTGGGTCTAACAGGCAGAAGGGCCCGAGTGAGGAACGTGGATGGCAGGCCAAAGCCACTGTGCTGAGCATTCGCCCGGCAAGTCCCAGCTGAAGGCTCTGTGCACCAGGCTCCAGCCTGAATGAGCCTGTAGCCTGGCCTCCAGTCCCAGGCTTTCCCTGGGCACTGCTAGTTTGGGACCCATCCCAGGCTCAGCCAGGCCTCCCTAGGGCCTGTGCTGGCCTAGGCCACTGCCAGCCAGCAGCACCTCGACAGAGCACAGTTCATGCGAGCAGGCCCCAGGGTGTTGCCTGTGTGTGTCTTGCACTGCTGGGAAGCTGCGGGTCCAGAGGCTGTGTGTGCACGTGGCCACTGGGGCCTGAGCACAAGACAGGCATGACCCCACTTGCAAGCAGGACTCCTGCCACCTCTTTGCTGCCTGCCACACGCCCTCGCTGCCTGCACTGTCTTCACTGCTGGCAGGCCTCTGTGTGCACAGGCCAGTCTCCGCCAAGGAAACAAGGGGCTTGCTCTCCCCTTGCTAGGAGCTCCTCCTACAGCACTCTGGACCAGGGCACACATGCCCCTGGACCAGCAGCCTGCAAGGAAGCTGCCGCTGAGCCATGCAGAAAGGCCTGTAGCACTTGGCAGGGAGCCTTCGGCTGTGGACAGCTTGCCCACTGCCCAGCCTCGGAGCAGTTCGTGGATGCTGGGGCCTGCAGCGTTGTCCATGGGAGAGCACTGGGGGCTCAAAGGCTCCCCTGTGCCTTCCGAGCCCCTTCCCACCCACAGGCCCTTGGCACCCACTCTGTTGCCAGAGGGAAGTCCTAAGCAGGGCTCTCGAGCTTGTGCAGCCAGAGTGCCTCCTGCTTGGAAATGGCCTCAGGAACTCATTTGAAGTGAGGCTGCTCCCATGCTTGGCAGCCAGCAGATGGTGCCATCGCTCCACCAAAAAACTCTCTGCTTTGCCTTCAGCCCTGGCTCGCCCTGCTGAGCTCTCTCTGCCTCAAGCAGAAACTCCAGTGTGCGTCCAGCCTACAGAAAGCAGAGTGCCTTTGCCTGAGCACTGCTATGCTGTGGCAGCACCCTGAAGGCCTCCCAGGGCCTTCTCTGCCCTAACCCAGTCGTGCCATTCGGCCCAGGCGGGGAGCAAAGTTCCCCCTTGGCAGGGCTCAGCGTGGGGCCTGTGTGTGGTTTCAGGGCTGGGAAAGGGCAGATCCTGAAGCTGGGTGCCCTCCTGTGAATGGGGCCTGCTGGGCAGAGCCGGCATGCCCTGGTTGGGATGTAGGAGATCTGGGGCCTTCAAGCTGCATGCACATCCCCTCTCTGGCTGCCCCTCTGGCTGCCCCTCTTGCTTCTTCTCTGCTGCCAAGCCTCTCACACCACACGTGCGTCTCATTGGAAGGAGCAGGCTGCTTGCCATTCTTGGGCAGGGAATCTTCCCACACGCCTCGTTTCCTCGAAGGGGAGTGCACACTGACCCAGAGCCTCCAGAGGAGCTGCCGTCTCTCCAGCCACAAAGGCCTATAGCCGAGTCCATGACAGCCTGTGGCATGGAGGGCTTCTGTGGCAGAGGGCCATGCTTCCCTGGCAGGGGCTCCTTCTCACACTGCTTTCCGTGGGGAAACACTGCATGTGCCAAGGCTCTCCTGTGTGCACAAAATCTCTCCCCAGTGCCTGAGGTGCAGGGAATCCTCTTTGGACACAGAGCAATGTTCTGGGCAGACCTATCATGCTGGGAGAGCCTCCACTTCCCCAACTGTCCAACTGCCTCAGGAACACACTTCTAGGGAGTGTGGGTCTAACAGGCAGAAGGGCCCGAGTGAGGAACGTGGATGGCAGGCCAAAGCCACTGTGCTGAGCATTCGCCCGGCAAGTCCCAGCTGAAGGCTCTGTGCACCAGGCTCCAGCCTGAATGAGCCTGTAGCCTGGCCTCCAGTCCCAGGCTTTCCCTGGGCACTGCTAGTTTGGGACCCATCCCAGGCTCAGCCAGGCCTCCCTAGGGCCTGTGCTGGCCTAGGCCACTGCCAGCCAGCAGGACCTCGACAGAGCACAGTTCATGCGAGCAGGCCCCAGGGTGTTGCCTGTGTGTGTCTTGCACTGCTGGGAAGCTGCGGGTCCAGAGGCTGTGTGTGCACGTGGCCACTGGGGCCTGAGCACAAGACAGGCATGACCCCACTTGCAAGCAGGACTCCTGCCACCTCTTTGCTGCCTGCCACACGCCCTCGCTGCCTGCACTGTCTTCACTGCTGGCAGGCCTCTGTGTGCACAGGCCAGTCTCCGCCAAGGAAACAAGGGGCTTGCTCTCCCCTTGCTAGGAGCTCCTCCTACAGCACTCTGGACCAGGGCACACACGCCCCTGGACCAGCAGCCTGCAAGGAAGCTGCCGCTGAGCCATGCAGAAAGGCCTGTAGCACTTGGCAGGGAGCCTTCGGCTGTGGACAGCTTGCCCACTGCCCAGCCTCGGAGCAGTTCGTGGATGCTGGGGCCTGCAGCGTTGTCCATGGGAGAGCACTGGGGGCTCAAAGGCTCCCCTGTGCCTTCCGAGCCCCTTCCCACCCACAGGCCCTTGGCACCCACTCTGTTGCCAGAGGGAAGTCCTAAGCAGGGCTCTCGAGCTTGTGCAGCCAGAGTGCCTCCTGCTTGGAAATGGCCTCAGGAACTCATTTGAAGTGAGGCTGCTCCCATGCTTGGCAGCCAGCAGATGGTGCCATCGCTCCACCAAAAAACTCTCTGCTTTGCCTTCAGCCCTGGCTCGCCCTGCTGAGCTCTCTCTGCCTCAAGCAGAAACTCCAGTGTGCGTCCAGCCTACAGAAAGCAGAGTGCCTTTGCCTGAGCACTGCTATGCTGTGGCAGCACCCTGAAGGCCTCCCAGGGCCTTCTCTGCCCTAACCCAGTCGTGCCATTCGGCCCAGGCGGGGAGCAAAGTTCCCCCTTGGCAGGGCTCAGCGTGGGGCCTGTGTGTGGTTTCAGGGCTGGGAAAGGGCAGATCCTGAAGCTGGGTGCCCTCCTGTGAATGGGGCCTGCTGGGCAGAGCCGGCATGCCCTGGTTGGGATGTAGGAGATCTGGGGCCTTCAAGCTGCGTGCACATCCCCTCTCTGGCTGCCCCTCTGGCTGCCCCTCTTGCTTCTTCTCTGCTGCCAAGCCTCTCACACCACACGTGCGTCTCATTGGAAGGAGCAGGCTGCTTGCCATTCTTGGGCAGGGAATCTTCCCACACGCCTCGTTTCCTCGAAGGGGAGTGCACACTGACCCAGAGCCTCCAGAGGAGCTGCCGTCTCTCCAGCCACAAAGGCCTATAGCCGAGTCCATGACAGCCTGTGGCATGGAGGGCTTCTGTGGCAGAGGGCCATGCTTCCCTGGCAGGGGCTCCTTCTCACACTGCTTTCCGTGGGGAAACACTGCATGTGCCAAGGCTCTCCTGTGTGCACAAAATCTCTCCCCAGTGCCTGAGGTGCAGGGAATCCTCTTTGGACACAGAGCAATGTTCTGGGCAGACCTATCATGCTGGGAGAGCCTCCACTTCCCCAACTGTCCAACTGCCTCAGGAACACACTTCTAGGGAGTGTGGGTCTAACAGGCAGAAGGGCCCGAGTGAGGAACGTGGATGGCAGGCCAAAGCCACTGTGCTGAGCATTCGCCCGGCAAGTCCCAGCTGAAGGCTCTGTGCACCAGGCTCCAGCCTGAATGAGCCTGTAGCCTGGCCTCCAGTCCCAGGCTTTCCCTGGGCACTGCTAGTTTGGGACCCATCCCAGGCTCAGCCAGGCCTCCCTAGGGCCTGTGCTGGCCTAGGCCACTGCCAGCCAGCAGCACCTCGACAGAGCACAGTTCATGCGAGCAGGCCCCAGGGTGTTGCCTGTGTGTGTCTTGCACTGCTGGGAAGCTGCGGGTCCAGAGGCTGTGTGTGCACGTGGCCACTGGGGCCTGAGCACAAGACAGGCATGACCCCACTTGCAAGCAGGACTCCTGCCACCTCTTTGCTGCCTGCCACACGCCCTCGCTGCCTGCACTGTCTTCACTGCTGGCAGGCCTCTGTGTGCACAGGCCAGTCTCCGCCAAGGAAACAAGGGGCTTGCTCTCCCCTTGCTAGGAGCTCCTCCTACAGCACTCTGGACCAGGGCACACACGCCCCTGGACCAGCAGCCTGCAAGGAAGCTGCCGCTGAGCCATGCAGAAAGGCCTGCAGCACTTGGCAGGGAGCCTTCGGCTGTGGACAGCTTGCCCTCTGCCAAGCCTCGGAGGAGCTCATGGACGATGGGGCCTGCAGCGTTTTCCATGGGAGAGCACTGGGGGCCCAAAGGCTCCCCTGTGCCTTCCGAGCCCCTTCCCACCCACAGGCCCTTGGCACCCACTCTGTTGCCAGAGGGAAGTCCTAAGCAGGGCTCTCGAGCTTGTGCAGCCAGAGTGCCTCCTGCTTGGAAATGGCCTCAGGAACTCATTTGAAGTGAGGCTGCTCCCATGCTTGGCAGCCAGCAGATGGTGCCATCGCTCCACCAAAAAACTCTCTGCTTTGCCTTCAGCCCTGGCTCGCCCTGCTGAGCTCTCTCTGCCTCAAGCAGAAACTCCAGTGTGCGTCCAGCCTACAGAAAGCAGAGTGCCTTTGCCTGAGCACTGCTATGCTGTGGCAGCACCCTGAAGGCCTCCCAGGGCCTTCTCTGCCCTAACCCAGTCGTGCCATTCGGCCCAGGCGGGGAGCAAAGTTCCCCCTTGGCAGGGCTCAGCGTGGGGCCTGTGTGTGGTTTCAGGGCTGGGAAAGGGCAGATCCTGAAGCTGGGTGCCCTCCTGTGAATGGGGCCTGCTGGGCAGAGCCGGCATGCCCTGGTTGGGATGTAGGAGATCTGGGGCCTTCAAGCTGCGTGCACATCCCCTCTCTGGCTGCCCCTCTGGCTGCCCCTCTTGCTTCTTCTCTGCTGCCAAGCCTCTCACACCACACGTGCGTCTCATTGGAAGGAGCAGGCTGCTTGCCATTCTTGGGCAGGGAATCTTCCCACACGCCTCGTTTCCTCGAAGGGGAGTGCACACTGACCCAGAGCCTCCAGAGGAGCTGCCGTCTCTCCAGCCACAAAGGCCTATAGCCGAGTCCATGACAGCCTGTGGCATGGAGGGCTTCTGTGGCAGAGGGCCATGCTTCCCTGGCAGGGGCTCCTTCTCACACTGCTTTCCGTGGGGAAACACTGCATGTGCCAAGGCTCTCCTGTGTGCACAAAATCTCTCCCCAGTGCCTGAGGTGCAGGGAATCCTCTTTGGACACAGAGCAATGTTCTGGGCAGACCTATCATGCTGGGAGAGCCTCCACTTCCCCAACTGTCCAACTGCCTCAGGAACACACTTCTAGGGAGTGTGGGTCTAACAGGCAGAAGGGCCCGAGTGAGGAACGTGGATGGCAGGCCAAAGCCACTGTGCTGAGCATTCGCCCGGCAAGTCCCAGCTGAAGGCTCTGTGCACCAGGCTCCAGCCTGAATGAGCCTGTAGCCTGGCCTCCAGTCCCAGGCTTTCCCTGGGCACTGCTAGTTTGGGACCCATCCCAGGCTCAGCCAGGCCTCCCTAGGGCCTGTGCTGGCCTAGGCCACTGCCAGCCAGCAGCACCTCGACAGAGCACAGTTCATGCGAGCAGGCCCCAGGGTGTTGCCTGTGTGTGTCTTGCACTGCTGGGAAGCTGCGGGTCCAGAGGCTGTGTGTGCACGTGGCCACTGGGGCCTGAGCACAAGACAGGCATGACCCCACTTGCAAGCAGGACTCCTGCCACCTCTTTGCTGCCTGCCACACGCCCTCGCTGCCTGCACTGTCTTCACTGCTGGCAGGCCTCTGTGTGCACAGGCCAGTCTCCGCCAAGGAAACAAGGGGCTTGCTCTCCCCTTGCTAGGAGCTCCTCCTACAGCACTCTGGACCAGGGCACACACGCCCCTGGACCAGCAGCCTGCAAGGAAGCTGCCGCTGAGCCATGCAGAAAGGCCTGCAGCACTTGGCAGGGAGCCTTCGGCTGTGGACAGCTTGCCCTCTGCCAAGCCTCGGAGGAGCTCATGGACGATGGGGCCTGCAGCGTTTTCCATGGGAGAGCACTGGGGGCCCAAAGGCTCCCCTGTGCCTTCCGAGCCCCTTCCCACCCACAGGCCCTTGGCACCCACTCTGTTGCCAGAGGGAAGTCCTAAGCAGGGCTCTCGAGCTTGTGCAGCCAGAGTGCCTCCTGCTTGGAAATGGCCTCAGGAACTCATTTGAAGTGAGGCTGCTCCCATGCTTGGCAGCCAGCAGATGGTGCCATCGCTCCACCAAAAAACTCTCTGCTTTGCCTTCAGCCCTGGCTCGCCCTGCTGAGCTCTCTCTGCCTCAAGCAGAAACTCCAGTGTGCGTCCAGCCTACAGAAAGCAGAGTGCCTTTGCCTGAGCACTGCTATGCTGTGGCAGCACCCTGAAGGCCTCCCAGGGCCTTCTCTGCCCTAACCCAGTCGTGCCATTCGGCCCAGGCGGGGAGCAAAGTTCCCCCTTGGCAGGGCTCAGCGTGGGGCCTGTGTGTGGTTTCAGGGCTGGGAAAGGGCAGATCCTGAAGCTGGGTGCCCTCCTGTGAATGGGGCCTGCTGGGCAGAGCCGGCATGCCCTGGTTGGGATGTAGGAGATCTGGGGCCTTCAAGCTGCGTGCACATCCCCTCTCTGGCTGCCCCTCTGGCTGCCCCTCTTGCTTCTTCTCTGCTGCCAAGCCTCTCACACCACACGTGCGTCTCATTGGAAGGAGCAGGCTGCTTGCCATTCTTGGGCAGGGAATCTTCCCACATGCCTCGTTTCCTCGAAGGGGAGTGCACACTGACCCAGAGCCTCCAGAGGATCTGCCGTCTCTCCAGCCACAAAGGCCTGTAGCCGAGTCCATGACAGCCTGTGGCATGGAGGGCTTCTGTGGCAGAGGGCCATGCTTCCCTGGCAGGGGCTCCTTCTCACACTGCTTTCCGTGGGGAAACACTGCGTGTGCCAAGGCTCTCCTGTGTGCACAAAATCTCTCCCCAGTGCCTGAGGTGCAGGGAATCCTCTTTGGACACAGAGCAATGTTCTGGGCAGACCTCCCATGCTGGGAGAGCCTCCACTTCCCCAACTGTCCAACTGCCTCAGGAACACACTTCTAGGGAGTGTGGGTCTAACAGGCAGAAGGGCCCGAGTGAGGAACGTGGATGGCAGGCCAAAGCCACTGTGCTGAGCATTCCCCCGGCAAGTCCCAGCTGAAGGCTCTGTGCACCAGGCTCAAGCTGGAATGAGCCTGTAGCCTGGCCTCCAGTCCCAGGCTTTCCCTGGGCACTGCTAGTTTGGGACCCATCCCAGGCTCAGCCAGGCCTCCCTAGGGCCTGTGCTGGCCTAGGAAACTGCCAGCCAGCAGGACCTCGACAGAGCACAGTTCATGCGAGCAGGCCCCAGGGTGTTGCCTGTGTGTGTCTTGCACTGCTGGGAAGCTGCGGGTCCAGAGGCTGTGTGTGCACGTGGCCACTGGGGCCTGAGCACAAGACAGGCATGACCCCACTTGCAAGCAGGACTCCTGCCACCTCTTTGCTGCCTGCCACACGCCCTCGCTGCCTGCACTGTCTTCACTGCTGGCAGGCCTCTGTGTGAACAGGCCAGTCTCCGCCAAGGAAACAGGGGGCTTGCTCTCCCCTTGCTAGGAGCTCCTCCTACAGCACTCTGGACCAGGGCACACACGCCCCTGGACCAGCAGCCTGCAAGGAAGCTGCCGCTGAGCCATGCAGAAAGGCCTGCAGCACTTGGCAGGGAGCCTTCGGCTGTGGACAGCTTGCCCTCTGCCAAGCCTCGGAGGAGCTCATGGACGATGGGGCCTGCAGCGTTTTCCATGGGAGAGCACTGGGGGCCCAAAGGCTCCCCTGTGCCTTCCGAGCCCCTTCCCACCCACAGGCCCTTGGCACCCACTCTGTTGCCAGAGGGAAGCCCTAAGCAGGACTCTCGAGCCTGTGCAGCCAGAGTGCCTCCTGCTTGGAAATGGCCTCAGGAACTCATTTGAAGTGAGGCTGCTCCCATGCTTGGCAGCCAGCAGATGGTGCCATCGCTCCACCAAAAAACTCTCTGCTTTGCCTTCAGCCCTGGCTCGCCCTGCTGAGCTCTCTCTGCCTCAAGCAGAAACTCCAGTGTGCGTCCAGCCTACAGAAAGCAGAGTGCCTTTGCCTGAGCACTGCTATGCTGTGGCAGCACCCTGAAGGCCTCCCAGGGCCTTCTCTGCCCTAACCCAGTCGTGCCATTCGGCCCAGGCGGGGAGCAAAGTTCCCCCTTGGCAGGGCTCAGCGTGGGGCCTGTGTGTGGTTTCAGGGCTGGGAAAGGGCAGATCCTGAAGCTGGGTGCCCTCCTGTGAATGGGGCCTGCTGGGCAGAGCCGGCATGCCCTGGTTGGGATGTAGGAGATCTGGGGCCTTCAAGCTGCGTGCACATCCCCTCTCTGGCTGCCCCTCTGGCTGCCCCTCTTGCTTCTTCTCTGCTGCCAAGCCTCTCACACCACACGTGCGTCTCATTGGAAGGAGCAGGCTGCTTGCCATTCTTGGGCAGGGAATCTTCCCACATGCCTCGTTTCCTCGAAGGGGAGTGCACACTGACCCAGAGCCTCCAGAGGATCTGCCGTCTCTCCAGCCACAAAGGCCTGTAGCCGAGTCCATGACAGCCTGTGGCATGGAGGGCTTCTGTGGCAGAGGGCCATGCTTCCCTGGCAGGGGCTCCTTCTCACACTGCTTTCCGTGGGGAAACACTGCGTGTGCCAAGGCTCTCCTGTGTGCACAAAATCTCTCCCCAGTGCCTGAGGTGCAGGGAATCCTCTTTGGACACAGAGCAATGTTCTGGGCAGACCTCCCATGCTGGGAGAGCCTCCACTTCCCCAACTGTCCAACTGCCTCAGGAACACACTTCTAGGGAGTGTGGGTCTAACAGGCAGAAGGGCCCGAGTGAGGAACGTGGATGGCAGGCCAAAGCCACTGTGCTGAGCATTCGCCCGGCAAGTCCCAGCTGAAGGCTCTGTGCACCAGGCTCAAGCTGGAATGAGCCTGTAGCCTGGCCTCCAGTCCCAGGCTTTCCCTGGGCACTGCTAGTTTGGGACCCATCCCAGGCTCAGCCAGGCCTCCCTAGGGCCTGTGCTGGCCTAGGAAACTGCCAGCCAGCAGGACCTCGACAGAGCACAGTTCATGCGAGCAGGCCCCAGGGTGTTGCCTGTGTGTGTCTTGCACTGCTGGGAAGCTGCGGGTCCAGAGGCTGTGTGTGCACGTGGCCACTGGGGCCTGAGCACAAGACAGGCATGACCCCACTTGCAAGCAGGACTCCTGCCACCTCTTTGCTGCCTGCCACACGCCCTCGCTGCCTGCACTGTCTTCACTGCTGGCAGGCCTCTGTGTGCACAGGCCAGTCTCCGCCAAGGAAACAAGGGGCTTGCTCTCCCCTTGCTAGGAGCTCCTCCTACAGCACTCTGGACCAGGGCACACACGCCCCTGGACCAGCAGCCTGCAAGGAAGCTGCCGCTGAGCCATGCAGAAAGGCCTGTAGCACTTTTCAGGGAGCCTTCGGCTGTGGACAGCTTGCCCACTGCCCAGCCTCGGAGCAGTTCGTGGATGCTGGGGCCTGCAGCGTTGTCCATGGGAGAGCACTGGGGGCTCAAAGGCTCCCCTGTGCCTTCCGAGCCCCTTCCCACCCACAGGCCCTTGGCACCCACTCTGTTGCCAGAGGGAAGTCCTAAGCAGGGCTCTCGAGCTTGTGCAGCCAGAGTGCCTCCTGCTTGGAAATGGCCTCAGGAACTCATTTGAAGTGAGGCTGCTCCCATGCTTGGCAGCCAGCAGATGGTGCCATCGCTCCACCAAAAAACTCTCTGCTTTGCCTTCAGCCCTGGCTCGCCCTGCTGAGCTCTCTCTGCCTCAAGCAGAAACTCCAGTGTGCGTCCAGCCTACAGAAAGCAGAGTGCCTTTGCCTGAGCACTGCTATGCTGTGGCAGCACCCTGAAGGCCTCCCAGGGCCTTCTCTGCCCTAACCCAGTCGTGCCATTCGGCCCAGGCGGGGAGCAAAGTTCCCCCTTGGCAGGGCTCAGCGTGGGGCCTGTGTGTGGTTTCAGGGCTGGGAAAGGGCAGATCCTGAAGCTGGGTGCCCTCCTGTGAATGGGGCCTGCTGGGCAGAGCCGGCATGCCCTGGTTGGGATGTAGGAGATCTGGGGCCTTCAAGCTGCGTGCACATCCCCTCTCTGGCTGCCCCTCTGGCTGCCCCTCTTGCTTCTTCTCTGCTGCCAAGCCTCTCACACCACACGTGCGTCTCATTGGAAGGAGCAGGCTGCTTGCCATTCTTGGGCAGGGAATCTTCCCACACGCCTCGTTTCCTCGAAGGGGAGTGCACACTGACCCAGAGCCTCCAGAGGAGCTGCCGTCTCTCCAGCCACAAAGGCCTATAGCCGAGTCCATGACAGCCTGTGGCATGGAGGGCTTCTGTGGCAGAGGGCCATGCTTCCCTGGCAGGGGCTCCTTCTCACACTGCTTTCCGTGGGGAAACACTGCATGTGCCAAGGCTCTCCTGTGTGCACAAAATCTCTCCCCAGTGCCTGAGGTGCAGGGAATCCTCTTTGGACACAGAGCAATGTTCTGGGCAGACCTATCATGCTGGGAGAGCCTCCACTTCCCCAACTGTCCAACTGCCTCAGGAACACACTTCTAGGGAGTGTGGGTCTAACAGGCAGAAGGGCCCGAGTGAGGAACGTGGATGGCAGGCCAAAGCCACTGTGCTGAGCATTCGCCCGGCAAGTCCCAGCTGAAGGCTCTGTGCACCAGGCTCCAGCCTGAATGAGCCTGTAGCCTGGCCTCCAGTCCCAGGCTTTCCCTGGGCACTGCTAGTTTGGGACCCATCCCAGGCTCAGCCAGGCCTCTCTAGGGCCTGTGCTGGCCTAGGCCACTGCCAGCCAGCAGCACCTCGACAGAGCACAGTTCATGCGAGCAGGCCCCAGGGTGTTGCCTGTGTGTGTCTTGCACTGCTGGGAAGCTGCGGGTCCAGAGGCTGTGTGTGCACGTGGCCACTGGGGCCTGAGCACAAGACAGGCATGACCCCACTTGCAAGCAGGACTCCTGCCACCTCTTTGCTGCCTGCCACACGCCCTCGCTGCCTGCACTGTCTTCACTGCTGGCAGGCCTCTGTGTGCACAGGCCAGTCTCCGCCAAGGAAACAAGGGGCTTGCTCTCCCCTTGCTAGGAGCTCCTCCTACAGCACTCTGGACCAGGGCACACACGCCCCTGGACCAGCAGCCTGCAAGGAAGCTGCCGCTGAGCCATGCAGAAAGGCCTGTAGCACTTGGCAGGGAGCCTTCGGCTGTGGACAGCTTGCCCACTGCCCAGCCTCGGAGCAGTTCGTGGATGCTGGGGCCTGCAGCGTTGTCCATGGGAGAGCACTGGGGGCTCAAAGGCTCCCCTGTGCCTTCCGAGCCCCTTCCCACCCACAGGCCCTTGGCACCCACTCTGTTGCCAGAGGGAAGTCCTAAGCAGGGCTCTCGAGCTTGTGCAGCCAGAGTGCCTCCTGCTTGGAAATGGCCTCAGGAACTCATTTGAAGTGAGGCTGCTCCCATGCTTGGCAGCCAGCAGATGGTGCCATCGCTCCACCAAAAAACTCTCTGCTTTGCCTTCAGCCCTGGCTCGCCCTGCTGAGCTCTCTCTGCCTCAAGCAGAAACTCCAGTGTGCGTCCAGCCTACAGAAAGCAGAGTGCCTTTGCCTGAGCACTGCTATGCTGTGGCAGCACCCTGAAGGCCTCCCAGGGCCTTCTCTGCCCTAACCCAGTCGTGCCATTCGGCCCAGGCGGGGAGCAAAGTTCCCCCTTGGCAGGGCTCAGCGTGGGGCCTGTGTGTGGTTTCAGGGCTGGGAAAGGGCAGATCCTGAAGCTGGGTGCCCTCCTGTGAATGGGGCCTGCTGGGCAGAGCCGGCATGCCCTGGTTGGGATGTAGGAGATCTGGGGCCTTCAAGCTGCGTGCACATCCCCTCTCTGGCTGCCCCTCTGGCTGCCCCTCTTGCTTCTTCTCTGCTGCCAAGCCTCTCACACCACACGTGCGTCTCATTGGAAGGAGCAGGCTGCTTGCCATTCTTGGGCAGGGAATCTTCCCACATGCCTCGTTTCCTCGAAGGGGAGTGCACACTGACCCAGAGCCTCCAGAGGATCTGCCGTCTCTCCAGCCACAAAGGCCTGTAGCCGAGTCCATGACAGCCTGTGGCATGGAGGGCTTCTGTGGCAGAGGGCCATGCTTCCCTGGCAGGGGCTCCTTCTCACACTGCTTTCCGTGGGGAAACACTGCGTGTGCCAAGGCTCTCCTGTGTGCACAAAATCTCTCCCCAGTGCCTGAGGTGCAGGGAATCCTCTTTGGACACAGAGCAATGTTCTGGGCAGACCTCCCATGCTGGGAGAGCCTCCACTTCCCCAACTGTCCAACTGCCTCAGGAACACACTTCTAGGGAGTGTGGGTCTAACAGGCAGAAGGGCCCGAGTGAGGAACGTGGATGGCAGGCCAAAGCCACTGTGCTGAGCATTCCCCCGGCAAGTCCCAGCTGAAGGCTCTGTGCACCAGGCTCAAGCTGGAATGAGCCTGTAGCCTGGCCTCCAGTCCCAGGCTTTCCCTGGGCACTGCTAGTTTGGGACCCATCCCAGGCTCAGCCAGGCCTCCCTAGGGCCTGTGCTGGCCTAGGAAACTGCCAGCCAGCAGGACCTCGACAGAGCACAGTTCATGCGAGCAGGCCCCAGGGTGTTGCCTGTGTGTGTCTTGCACTGCTGGGAAGCTGCGGGTCCAGAGGCTGTGTGTGCACGTGGCCACTGGGGCCTGAGCACAAGACAGGCATGACCCCACTTGCAAGCAGGACTCCTGCCACCTCTTTGCTGCCTGCCACACGCCCTCGCTGCCTGCACTGTCTTCACTGCTGGCAGGCCTCTGTGTGCACAGGCCAGTCTCCGCCAAGGAAACAGGGGGCTTGCTCTCCCCTTGCTAGGAGCTCCTCCTACAGCACTCTGGACCAGGGCACACACGCCCCTGGACCAGCAGCCTGCAAGGAAGCTGCCGCTGAGCCATGCAGAAAGGCCTGCAGCACTTGGCAGGGAGCCTTCGGCTGTGGACAGCTTGCCCTCTGCCAAGCCTCGGAGGAGCTCATGGACGATGGGGCCTGCAGCGTTTTCCATGGGAGAGCACTGGGGGCCCAAAGGCTCCCCTGTGCCTTCCGAGCCCCTTCCCACCCACAGGCCCTTGGCACCCACTCTGTTGCCAGAGGGAAGCCCTAAGCAGGACTCTCGAGCCTGTGCAGCCAGAGTGCCTCCTGCTTGGAAATGGCCTCAGGAACTCATTTGAAGTGAGGCTGCTCCCATGCTTGGCAGCCAGCAGATGGTGCCATCGCTCCACCAAAAAACTCTCTGCTTTGCCTTCAGCCCTGGCTCGCCCTGCTGAGCTCTCTCTGCCTCAAGCAGAAACTCCAGTGTGCGTCCAGCCTACAGAAAGCAGAGTGCCTTTGCCTGAGCACTGCTATGCTGTGGCAGCACCCTGAAGGCCTCCCAGGGCCTTCTCTGCCCTAACCCAGTCGTGCCATTCGGCCCAGGCGGGGAGCAAAGTTCCCCCTTGGCAGGGCTCAGCGTGGGGCCTGTGTGTGGTTTCAGGGCTGGGAAAGGGCAGATCCTGAAGCTGGGTGCCCTCCTGTGAATGGGGCCTGCTGGGCAGAGCCGGCATGCCCTGGTTGGGATGTAGGAGATCTGGGGCCTTCAAGCTGCGTGCACATCCCCTCTCTGGCTGCCCCTCTGGCTGCCCCTCTTGCTTCTTCTCTGCTGCCAAGCCTCTCACACCACACGTGCGTCTCATTGGAAGGAGCAGGCTGCTTGCCATTCTTGGGCAGGGAATCTTCCCACATGCCTCGTTTCCTTGAAGGGGAGTGCACACTGACCCAGAGCCTCCAGAGGATCTGCCGTCTCTCCAGCCACAAAGGCCTGTAGCCGAGTCCATGACAGCCTGTGGCATGGAGGGCTTCTGTGGCAGAGGGCCATGCTTCCCTGGCAGGGGCTCCTTCTCACACTGCTTTCCGTGGGGAAACACTGCGTGTGCCAAGGCTCTCCTGTGTGCACAAAATCTCTCCCCAGTGCCTGAGGTGCAGGGAATCCTCTTTGGACACAGAGCAATGTTCTGGGCAGACCTCCCATGCTGGGAGAGCCTCCACTTCCCCAACTGTCCAACTGCCTCAGGAACACACTTCTAGGGAGTGTGGGTCTAACAGGCAGAAGGGCCCGAGTGAGGAACGTGGATGGCAGGCCAAAGCCACTGTGCTGAGCATTCCCCCGGCAAGTCCCAGCTGAAGGCTCTGTGCACCAGGCTCAAGCTGGAATGAGCCTGTAGCCTGGCCTCCAGTCCCAGGCTTTCCCTGGGCACTGCTAGTTTGGGACCCATCCCAGGCTCAGCCAGGCCTCCCTAGGGCCTGTGCTGGCCTAGGAAACTGCCAGCCAGCAGGACCTCGACAGAGCACAGTTCATGCGAGCAGGCCCCAGGGTGTTGCCTGTGTGTGTCTTGCACTGCTGGGAAGCTGCGGGTCCAGAGGCTGTGTGTGCACGTGGCCACTGGGGCCTGAGCACAAGACAGGCATGACCCCACTTGCAAGCAGGACTCCTGCCACCTCTTTGCTGCCTGCCACACGCCCTCGCTGCCTGCACTGTCTTCACTGCTGGCAGGCCTCTGTGTGCACAGGCCAGTCTCCGCCAAGGAAACAGGGGGCTTGCTCTCCCCTTGCTAGGAGCTCCTCCTACAGCACTCTGGACCAGGGCACACACGCCCCTGGACCAGCAGCCTGCAAGGAAGCTGCCGCTGAGCCATGCAGAAAGGCCTGTAGCACTTGGCAGGGAGCCTTCGGCTGTGGACAGCTTGCCCACTGCCCAGCCTCGGAGCAGTTCGTGGATGCTGGGGCCTGCAGCGTTGTCCATGGGAGAGCACTGGGGGCTCAAAGGCTCCCCTGTGCCTTCCGAGCCCCTTCCCACCCACAGGCCCTTGGCACCCACTCTGTTGCCAGAGGGAAGTCCTAAGCAGGGCTCTCGAGCTTGTGCAGCCAGAGTGCCTCCTGCTTGGAAATGGCCTCAGGAACTCATTTGAAGTGAGGCTGCTCCCATGCTTGGCAGCCAGCAGATGGTGCCATCGCTCCACCAAAAAACTCTCTGCTTTGCCTTCAGCCCTGGCTCGCCCTGCTGAGCTCTCTCTGCCTCAAGCAGAAACTCCAGTGTGCGTCCAGCCTACAGAAAGCAGAGTGCCTTTGCCTGAGCACTGCTATGCTGTGGCAGCACCCTGAAGGCCTCCCAGGGCCTTCTCTGCCCTAACCCAGTCGTGCCATTCGGCCCAGGCGGGGAGCAAAGTTCCCCCTTGGCAGGGCTCAGCGTGGGGCCTGTGTGTGGTTTCAGGGCTGGGAAAGGGCAGATCCTGAAGCTGGGTGCCCTCCTGTGAATGGGGCCTGCTGGGCAGAGCCGGCATGCCCTGGTTGGGATGTAGGAGATCTGGGGCCTTCAAGCTGCGTGCACATCCCCTCTCTGGCTGCCCCTCTGGCTGCCCCTCTTGCTTCTTCTCTGCTGCCAAGCCTCTCACACCACACGTGCGTCTCATTGGAAGGAGCAGGCTGCTTGCCATTCTTGGGCAGGGAATCTTCCCACACGCCTCGTTTCCTCGAAGGGGAGTGCACACTGACCCAGAGCCTCCAGAGGAGCTGCCGTCTCTCCAGCCACAAAGGCCTATAGCCGAGTCCATGACAGCCTGTGGCATGGAGGGCTTCTGTGGCAGAGGGCCATGCTTCCCTGGCAGGGGCTCCTTCTCACACTGCTTTCCGTGGGGAAACACTGCGTGTGCCAAGGCTCTCCTGTGTGCACAAAATCTCTCCCCAGTGCCTGAGGTGCAGGGAATCCTCTTTGGACACAGAGCAATGTTCTGGGCAGACCTATCATGCTGGGAGAGCCTCCACTTCCCCAACTGTCCAACTGCCTCAGGAACACACTTCTAGGGAGTGTGGGTCTAACAGGCAGAAGGGCCCGAGTGAGGAACGTGGATGGCAGGCCAAAGCCACTGTGCTGAGCATTCCCCCGGCAAGTCCCAGCTGAAGGCTCTGTGCACCAGGCTCCAGCCTGAATGAGCCTGTAGCCTGGCCTCCAGTCCCAGGCTTTCCCTGGGCACTGCTAGTTTGGGACCCATCCCAGGCTCAGCCAGGCCTCCCTAGGGCCTGTGCTGGCCTAGGCCACTGCCAGCCAGCAGCACCTCGACAGAGCACAGTTCATGCGAGCAGGCCCCAGGGTGTTGCCTGTGTGTGTCTTGCACTGCTGGGAAGCTGCGGGTCCAGAGGCTGTGTGTGAACGTGGCCACTGGGGCCTGAGCACAAGACAGGCATGACCCCACTTGCAAGCAGGACTCCTGCCACCTCTTTGCTGCCTGCCACACGCCCTCGCTGCCTGCACTGTCTTCACTGCTGGCAGGCCTCTGTGTGCACAGGCCAGTCTCCGCCAAGGAAACAAGGGGCTTGCTCTCCCCTTGCTAGGAGCTCCTCCTACAGCACTCTGGACCAGGGCACACATGCCCCTGGACCAGCAGCCTGCAAGGAAGCTGCCGCTGAGCCATGCAGAAAGGCCTGCAGCACTTGGCAGGGAGCCTTCGGCTGTGGACAGCTTGCCCACTGCCCAGCCTCGGAGCAGTTCGTGGATGCTGGGGCCTGCAGCGTTGTCCATGGGAGAGCACTGGGGGCTCAAAGGCTCCCCTGTGCCTTCCGAGCCCCTTCCCACCCACAGGCCCTTGGCACCCACTCTGTTGCCAGAGGGAAGTCCTAAGCAGGGCTCTCGAGCTTGTGCAGCCAGAGTGCCTCCTGCTTGGAAATGGCCTCAGGAACTCATTTGAAGTGAGGCTGCTCCCATGCTTGGCAGCCAGCAGATGGTGCCATCGCTCCACCAAAAAACTCTCTGCTTTGCCTTCAGCCCTGGCTCGCCCTGCTGAGCTCTCTCTGCCTCAAGCAGAAACTCCAGTGTGCGTCCAGCCTACAGAAAGCAGAGTGCCTTTGCCTGAGCACTGCTATGCTGTGGCAGCACCCTGAAGGCCTCCCAGGGCCTTCTCTGCCCTAACCCAGTCGTGCCATTCGGCCCAGGCGGGGAGCAAAGTTCCCCCTTGGCAGGGCTCAGCGTGGGGCCTGTGTGTGGTTTCAGGGCTGGGAAAGGGCAGATCCTGAAGCTGGGTGCCCTCCTGTGAATGGGGCCTGCTGGGCAGAGCCGGCATGCCCTGGTTGGGATGTAGGAGATCTGGGGCCTTCAAGCTGCGTGCACATCCCCTCTCTGGCTGCCCCTCTGGCTGCCCCTCTTGCTTCTTCTCTGCTGCCAAGCCTCTCACACCACACGTGCGTCTCATTGGAAGGAGCAGGCTGCTTGCCATTCTTGGGCAGGGAATCTTCCCACACGCCTCGTTTCCTCGAAGGGGAGTGCACACTGACCCAGAGCCTCCAGAGGAGCTGCCGTCTCTCCAGCCACAAAGGCCTATAGCCGAGTCCATGACAGCCTGTGGCATGGAGGGCTTCTGTGGCAGAGGGCCATGCTTCCCTGGCAGGGGCTCCTTCTCACACTGCTTTCCGTGGGGAAACACTGCATGTGCCAAGGCTCTCCTGTGTGCACAAAATCTCTCCCCAGTGCCTGAGGTGCAGGGAATCCTCTTTGGACACAGAGCAATGTTCTGGGCAGACCTATCATGCTGGGAGAGCCTCCACTTCCCCAACTGTCCAACTGCCTCAGGAACACACTTCTAGGGAGTGTGGGTCTAACAGGCAGAAGGGCCCGAGTGAGGAACGTGGATGGCAGGCCAAAGCCACTGTGCTGAGCATTCGCCCGGCAAGTCCCAGCTGAAGGCTCTGTGCACCAGGCTCCAGCCTGAATGAGCCTGTAGCCTGGCCTCCAGTCCCAGGCTTTCCCTGGGCACTGCTAGTTTGGGACCCATCCCAGGCTCAGCCAGGCCTCCCTAGGGCCTGTGCTGGCCTAGGCCACTGCCAGCCAGCAGGACCTCGACAGAGCACAGTTCATGCGAGCAGGCCCCAGGGTGTTGCCTGTGTGTGTCTTGCACTGCTGGGAAGCTGCGGGTCCAGAGGCTGTGTGTGCACGTGGCCACTGGGGCCTGAGCACAAGACAGGCATGACCCCACTTGCAAGCAGGACTCCTGCCACCTCTTTGCTGCCTGCCACACGCCCTCGCTGCCTGCACTGTCTTCACTGCTGGCAGGCCTCTGTGTGCACAGGCCAGTCTCCGCCAAGGAAACAAGGGGCTTGCTCTCCCCTTGCTAGGAGCTCCTCCTACAGCACTCTGGACCAGGGCACACACGCCCCTGGACCAGCAGCCTGCAAGGAAGCTGCCGCTGAGCCATGCAGAAAGGCCTGCAGCACTTGGCAGGGAGCCTTCGGCTGTGGACAGCTTGCCCTCTGCCAAGCCTCGGAGGAGCTCATGGACGATGGGGCCTGCAGCGTTTTCCATGGGAGAGCACTGGGGGCCCAAAGGCTCCCCTGTGCCTTCCGAGCCCCTTCCCACCCACAGGCCCTTGGCACCCACTCTGTTGCCAGAGGGAAGTCCTAAGCAGGGCTCTCGAGCTTGTGCAGCCAGAGTGCCTCCTGCTTGGAAATGGCCTCAGGAACTCATTTGAAGTGAGGCTGCTCCCATGCTTGGCAGCCAGCAGATGGTGCCATCGCTCCACCAAAAAACTCTCTGCTTTGCCTTCAGCCCTGGCTCGCCCTGCTGAGCTCTCTCTGCCTCAAGCAGAAACTCCAGTGTGCGTCCAGCCTACAGAAAGCAGAGTGCCTTTGCCTGAGCACTGCTATGCTGTGGCAGCACCCTGAAGGCCTCCCAGGGCCTTCTCTGCCCTAACCCAGTCGTGCCATTCGGCCCAGGCGGGGAGCAAAGTTCCCCCTTGGCAGGGCTCAGCGTGGGGCCTGTGTGTGGTTTCAGGGCTGGGAAAGGGCAGATCCTGAAGCTGGGTGCCCTCCTGTGAATGGGGCCTGCTGGGCAGAGCCGGCATGCCCTGGTTGGGATGTAGGAGATCTGGGGCCTTCAAGCTGCGTGCACATCCCCTCTCTGGCTGCCCCTCTGGCTGCCCCTCTTGCTTCTTCTCTGCTGCCAAGCCTCTCACACCACACGTGCGTCTCATTGGAAGGAGCAGGCTGCTTGCCATTCTTGGGCAGGGAATCTTCCCACACGCCTCGTTTCCTCGAAGGGGAGTGCACACTGACCCAGAGCCTCCAGAGGATCTGCCGTCTCTCCAGCCACAAAGGCCTGTAGCCGAGTCCATGACAGCCTGTGGCATGGAGGGCTTCTGTGGCAGAGGGCCATGCTTCCCTGGCAGGGGCTCCTTCTCACACTGCTTTCCGTGGGGAAACACTGCGTGTGCCAAGGCTCTCCTGTGTGCACAAAATCTCTCCCCAGTGCCTGAGGTGCAGGGAATCCTCTTTGGACACAGAGCAATGTTCTGGGCAGACCTCCCATGCTGGGAGAGCCTCCACTTCCCCAACTGTCCAACTGCCTCAGGAACACACTTCTAGGGAGTGTGGGTCTAACAGGCAGAAGGGCCCGAGTGAGGAACGTGGATGGCAGGCCAAAGCCACTGTGCTGAGCATTCCCCCGGCAAGTCCCAGCTGAAGGCTCTGTGCACCAGGCTCAAGCTGGAATGAGCCTGTAGCCTGGCCTCCAGTCCCAGGCTTTCCCTGGGCACTGCTAGTTTGGGACCCATCCCAGGCTCAGCCAGGCCTCCCTAGGGCCTGTGCTGGCCTAGGAAACTGCCAGCCAGCAGGACCTCGACAGAGCACAGTTCATGCGAGCAGGCCCCAGGGTGTTGCCTGTGTGTGTCTTGCACTGCTGGGAAGCTGCGGGTCCAGAGGCTGTGTGTGCACGTGGCCACTGGGGCCTGAGCACAAGACAGGCATGACCCCACTTGCAAGCAGGACTCCTGCCACCTCTTTGCTGCCTGCCACACGCCCTCGCTGCCTGCACTGTCTTCACTGCTGGCAGGCCTCTGTGTGCACAGGCCAGTCTCCGCCAAGGAAACAGGGGGCTTGCTCTCCCCTTGCTAGGAGCTCCTCCTACAGCACTCTGGACCAGGGCACACACGCCCCTGGACCAGCAGCCTGCAAGGAAGCTGCCGCTGAGCCATGCAGAAAGGCCTGCAGCACTTGGCAGGGAGCCTTCGGCTGTGGACAGCTTGCCCTCTGCCAAGCCTCGGAGGAGCTCATGGACGATGGGGCCTGCAGCGTTTTCCATGGGAGAGCACTGGGGGCCCAAAGGCTCCCCTGTGCCTTCCGAGCCCCTTCCCACCCACAGGCCCTTGGCACCCACTCTGTTGCCAGAGGGAAGCCCTAAGCAGGACTCTCGAGCCTGTGCAGCCAGAGTGCCTCCTGCTTGGAAATGGCCTCAGGAACTCATTTGAAGTGAGGCTGCTCCCATGCTTGGCAGCCAGCAGATGGTGCCATCGCTCCACCAAAAAACTCTCTGCTTTGCCTTCAGCCCTGGCTCGCCCTGCTGAGCTCTCTCTGCCTCAAGCAGAAACTCCAGTGTGCGTCCAGCCTACAGAAAGCAGAGTGCCTTTGCCTGAGCACTGCTATGCTGTGGCAGCACCCTGAAGGCCTCCCAGGGCCTTCTCTGCCCTAACCCAGTCGTGCCATTCGGCCCAGGCGGGGAGCAAAGTTCCCCCTTGGCAGGGCTCAGCGTGGGGCCTGTGTGTGGTTTCAGGGCTGGGAAAGGGCAGATCCTGAAGCTGGGTGCCCTCCTGTGAATGGGGCCTGCTGGGCAGAGCCGGCATGCCCTGGTTGGGATGTAGGAGATCTGGGGCCTTCAAGCTGCGTGCACATCCCCTCTCTGGCTGCCCCTCTGGCTGCCCCTCTTGCTTCTTCTCTGCTGCCAAGCCTCTCACACCACACGTGCGTCTCATTGGAAGGAGCAGGCTGCTTGCCATTCTTGGGCAGGGAATCTTCCCACATGCCTCGTTTCCTCGAAGGGGAGTGCACACTGACCCAGAGCCTCCAGAGGATCTGCCGTCTCTCCAGCCACAAAGGCCTGTAGCCGAGTCCATGACAGCCTGTGGCATGGAGGGCTTCTGTGGCAGAGGGCCATGCTTCCCTGGCAGGGGCTCCTTCTCACACTGCTTTCCGTGGGGAAACACTGCGTGTGCCAAGGCTCTCCTGTGTGCACAAAATCTCTCCCCAGTGCCTGAGGTGCAGGGAATCCTCTTTGGACACAGAGCAATGTTCTGGGCAGACCTCCCATGCTGGGAGAGCCTCCACTTCCCCAACTGTCCAACTGCCTCAGGAACACACTTCTAGGGAGTGTGGGTCTAACAGGCAGAAGGGCCCGAGTGAGGAACGTGGATGGCAGGCCAAAGCCACTGTGCTGAGCATTCCCCCGGCAAGTCCCAGCTGAAGGCTCTGTGCACCAGGCTCAAGCTGGAATGAGCCTGTAGCCTGGCCTCCAGTCCCAGGCTTTCCCTGGGCACTGCTAGTTTGGGACCCATCCCAGGCTCAGCCAGGCCTCCCTAGGGCCTGTGCTGGCCTAGGAAACTGCCAGCCAGCAGGACCTCGACAGAGCACAGTTCATGCGAGCAGGCCCCAGGGTGTTGCCTGTGTGTGTCTTGCACTGCTGGGAAGCTGCGGGTCCAGAGGCTGTGTGTGCACGTGGCCACTGGGGCCTGAGCACAAGACAGGCATGACCCCACTTGCAAGCAGGACTCCTGCCACCTCTTTGCTGCCTGCCACACGCCCTCGCTGCCTGCACTGTCTTCACTGCTGGCAGGCCTCTGTGTGCACAGGCCAGTCTCCGCCAAGGAAACAAGGGGCTTGCTCTCCCCTTGCTAGGAGCTCCTCCTACAGCACTCTGGACCAGGGCACACACGCCCCTGGACCAGCAGCCTGCAAGGAAGCTGCCGCTGAGCCATGCAGAAAGGCCTGTAGCACTTGGCAGGGAGCCTTCGGCTGTGGACAGCTTGCCCACTGCCCAGCCTCGGAGCAGTTCGTGGATGCTGGGGCCTGCAGCGTTGTCCATGGGAGAGCACTGGGGGCTCAAAGGCTCCCCTGTGCCTTCCGAGCCCCTTCCCACCCACAGGCCCTTGGCACCCACTCTGTTGCCAGAGGGAAGTCCTAAGCAGGGCTCTCGAGCTTGTGCAGCCAGAGTGCCTCCTGCTTGGAAATGGCCTCAGGAACTCATTTGAAGTGAGGCTGCTCCCATGCTTGGCAGCCAGCAGATGGTGCCATCGCTCCACCAAAAAACTCTCTGCTTTGCCTTCAGCCCTGGCTCGCCCTGCTGAGCTCTCTCTGCCTCAAGCAGAAACTCCAGTGTGCGTCCAGCCTACAGAAAGCAGAGTGCCTTTGCCTGAGCACTGCTATGCTGTGGCAGCACCCTGAAGGCCTCCCAGGGCCTTCTCTGCCCTAACCCAGTCGTGCCATTCGGCCCAGGCGGGGAGCAAAGTTCCCCCTTGGCAGGGCTCAGCGTGGGGCCTGTGTGTGGTTTCAGGGCTGGGAAAGGGCAGATCCTGAAGCTGGGTGCCCTCCTGTGAATGGGGCCTGCTGGGCAGAGCCGGCATGCCCTGGTTGGGATGTAGGAGATCTGGGGCCTTCAAGCTGCGTGCACATCCCCTCTCTGGCTGCCCCTCTGGCTGCCCCTCTTGCTTCTTCTCTGCTGCCAAGCCTCTCACACCACACGTGCGTCTCATTGGAAGGAGCAGGCTGCTTGCCATTCTTGGGCAGGGAATCTTCCCACACGCCTCGTTTCCTCGAAGGGGAGTGCACACTGACCCAGAGCCTCCAGAGGAGCTGCCGTCTCTCCAGCCACAAAGGCCTATAGCCGAGTCCATGACAGCCTGTGGCATGGAGGGCTTCTGTGGCAGAGGGCCATGCTTCCCTGGCAGGGGCTCCTTCTCACACTGCTTTCCGTGGGGAAACACTGCATGTGCCAAGGCTCTCCTGTGTGCACAAAATCTCTCCCCAGTGCCTGAGGTGCAGGGAATCCTCTTTGGACACAGAGCAATGTTCTGGGCAGACCTATCATGCTGGGAGAGCCTCCACTTCCCCAACTGTCCAACTGCCTCAGGAACACACTTCTAGGGAGTGTGGGTCTAACAGGCAGAAGGGCCCGAGTGAGGAACGTGGATGGCAGGCCAAAGCCACTGTGCTGAGCATTCGCCCGGCAAGTCCCAGCTGAAGGCTCTGTGCACCAGGCTCCAGCCTGAATGAGCCTGTAGCCTGGCCTCCAGTCCCAGGCTTTCCCTGGGCACTGCTAGTTTGGGACCCATCCCAGGCTCAGCCAGGCCTCCCTAGGGCCTGTGCTGGCCTAGGCCACTGCCAGCCAGCAGGACCTCGACAGAGCACAGTTCATGCGAGCAGGCCCCAGGGTGTTGCCTGTGTGTGTCTTGCACTGCTGGGAAGCTGCGGGTCCAGAGGCTGTGTGTGCACGTGGCCACTGGGGCCTGAGCACAAGACAGGCATGACCCCACTTGCAAGCAGGACTCCTGCCACCTCTTTGCTGCCTGCCACACGCCCTCGCTGCCTGCACTGTCTTCACTGCTGGCAGGCCTCTGTGTGCACAGGCCAGTCTCCGCCAAGGAAACAAGGGGCTTGCTCTCCCCTTGCTAGGAGCTCCTCCTACAGCACTCTGGACCAGGGCACACACGCCCCTGGACCAGCAGCCTGCAAGGAAGCTGCCGCTGAGCCATGCAGAAAGGCCTGCAGCACTTGGCAGGGAGCCTTCGGCTGTGGACAGCTTGCCCTCTGCCAAGCCTCGGAGGAGCTCATGGACGATGGGGCCTGCAGCGTTTTCCATGGGAGAGCACTGGGGGCCCAAAGGCTCCCCTGTGCCTTCCGAGCCCCTTCCCACCCACAGGCCCTTGGCACCCACTCTGTTGCCAGAGGGAAGTCCTAAGCAGGGCTCTCGAGCTTGTGCAGCCAGAGTGCCTCCTGCTTGGAAATGGCCTCAGGAACTCATTTGAAGTGAGGCTGCTCCCATGCTTGGCAGCCAGCAGATGGTGCCATCGCTCCACCAAAAAACTCTCTGCTTTGCCTTCAGCCCTGGCTCGCCCTGCTGAGCTCTCTCTGCCTCAAGCAGAAACTCCAGTGTGCGTCCAGCCTACAGAAAGCAGAGTGCCTTTGCCTGAGCACTGCTATGCTGTGGCAGCACCCTGAAGGCCTCCCAGGGCCTTCTCTGCCCTAACCCAGTCGTGCCATTCGGCCCAGGCGGGGAGCAAAGTTCCCCCTTGGCAGGGCTCAGCGTGGGGCCTGTGTGTGGTTTCAGGGCTGGGAAAGGGCAGATCCTGAAGCTGGGTGCCCTCCTGTGAATGGGGCCTGCTGGGCAGAGCCGGCATGCCCTGGTTGGGATGTAGGAGATCTGGGGCCTTCAAGCTGCGTGCACATCCCCTCTCTGGCTGCCCCTCTGGCTGCCCCTCTTGCTTCTTCTCTGCTGCCAAGCCTCTCACACCACACGTGCGTCTCATTGGAAGGAGCAGGCTGCTTGCCATTCTTGGGCAGGGAATCTTCCCACATGCCTCGTTTCCTCGAAGGGGAGTGCACACTGACCCAGAGCCTCCAGAGGATCTGCCGTCTCTCCAGCCACAAAGGCCTGTAGCCGAGTCCATGACAGCCTGTGGCATGGAGGGCTTCTGTGGCAGAGGGCCATGCTTCCCTGGCAGGGGCTCCTTCTCACACTGCTTTCCGTGGGGAAACACTGCGTGTGCCAAGGCTCTCCTGTGTGCACAAAATCTCTCCCCAGTGCCTGAGGTGCAGGGAATCCTCTTTGGACACAGAGCAATGTTCTGGGCAGACCTCCCATGCTGGGAGAGCCTCCACTTCCCCAACTGTCCAACTGCCTCAGGAACACACTTCTAGGGAGTGTGGGTCTAACAGGCAGAAGGGCCCGAGTGAGGAACGTGGATGGCAGGCCAAAGCCACTGTGCTGAGCATTCCCCCGGCAAGTCCCAGCTGAAGGCTCTGTGCACCAGGCTCAAGCTGGAATGAGCCTGTAGCCTGGCCTCCAGTCCCAGGCTTTCCCTGGGCACTGCTAGTTTGTGACCCATCCCAGGCTCAGCCAGGCCTCCCTAGGGCCTGTGCTGGCCTAGGAAACTGCCAGCCAGCAGGACCTCGACAGAGCACAGTTCATGCGAGCAGGCCCCAGGGTGTTGCCTGTGTGTGTCTTGCACTGCTGGGAAGCTGCGGGTCCAGAGGCTGTGTGTGCACGTGGCCACTGGGGCCTGAGCACAAGACAGGCATGACCCCACTTGCAAGCAGGACTCCTGCCACCTCTTTGCTGCCTGCCACACGCCCTCGCTGCCTGCACTGTCTTCACTGCTGGCAGGCCTCTGTGTGCACAGGCCAGTCTCCGCCAAGGAAACAGGGGGCTTGCTCTCCCCTTGCTAGGAGCTCCTCCTACAGCACTCTGGACCAGGGCACACACGCCCCTGGACCAGCAGCCTGCAAGGAAGCTGCCGCTGAGCCATGCAGAAAGGCCTGTAGCACTTGGCAGGGAGCCTTCGGCTGTGGACAGCTTGCCCTCTGCCAAGCCTCGGAGGAGCTCATGGACGATGGGGCCTGCAGCGTTTTCCATGGGAGAGCACTGGGGGCCCAAAGGCTCCCCTGTGCCTTCCGAGCCCCTTCCCACCCACAGGCCCTTGGCACCCACTCTGTTGCCAGAGGGAAGCCCTAAGCAGGACTCTCGAGCCTGTGCAGCCAGAGTGCCTCCTGCTTGGAAATGGCCTCAGGAACTCATTTGAAGTGAGGCTGCTCCCATGCTTGGCAGCCAGCAGATGGTGCCATCGCTCCACCAAAAAACTCTCTGCTTTGCCTTCAGCCCTGGCTCGCCCTGCTGAGCTCTCTCTGCCTCAAGCAGAAACTCCAGTGTGCGTCCAGCCTACAGAAAGCAGAGTGCCTTTGCCTGAGCACTGCTATGCTGTGGCAGCACCCTGAAGGCCTCCCAGGGCCTTCTCTGCCCTAACCCAGTCGTGCCATTCGGCCCAGGCGGGGAGCAAAGTTCCCCCTTGGCAGGGCTCAGCGTGGGGCCTGTGTGTGGTTTCAGGGCTGGGAAAGGGCAGATCCTGAAGCTGGGTGCCCTCCTGTGAATGGGGCCTGCTGGGCAGAGCCGGCATGCCCTGGTTGGGATGTAGGAGATCTGGGGCCTTCAAGCTGCGTGCACATCCCCTCTCTGGCTGCCCCTCTGGCTGCCCCTCTTGCTTCTTCTCTGCTGCCAAGCCTCTCACACCACACGTGCGTCTCATTGGAAGGAGCAGGCTGCTTGCCATTCTTGGGCAGGGAATCTTCCCACATGCCTCGTTTCCTCGAAGGGGAGTGCACACTGACCCAGAGCCTCCAGAGGATCTGCCGTCTCTCCAGCCACAAAGGCCTGTAGCCGAGTCCATGACAGCCTGTGGCATGGAGGGCTTCTGTGGCAGAGGGCCATGCTTCCCTGGCAGGGGCTCCTTCTCACACTGCTTTCCGTGGGGAAACACTGCGTGTGCCAAGGCTCTCCTGTGTGCACAAAATCTCTCCCCAGTGCCTGAGGTGCAGGGAATCCTCTTTGGACACAGAGCAATGTTCTGGGCAGACCTCCCATGCTGGGAGAGCCTCCACTTCCCCAACTGTCCAACTGCCTCAGGAACACACTTCTAGGGAGTGTGGGTCTAACAGGCAGAAGGGCCCGAGTGAGGAACGTGGATGGCAGGCCAAAGCCACTGTGCTGAGCATTCCCCCGGCAAGTCCCAGCTGAAGGCTCTGTGCACCAGGCTCAAGCTGGAATGAGCCTGTAGCCTGGCCTCCAGTCCCAGGCTTTCCCTGGGCACTGCTAGTTTGGGACCCATCCCAGGCTCAGCCAGGCCTCCCTAGGGCCTGTGCTGGCCTAGGAAACTGCCAGCCAGCAGGACCTCGACAGAGCACAGTTCATGCGAGCAGGCCCCAGGGTGTTGCCTGTGTGTGTCTTGCACTGCTGGGAAGCTGCGGGTCCAGAGGCTGTGTGTGCACGTGGCCACTGGGGCCTGAGCACAAGACAGGCATGACCCCACTTGCAAGCAGGACTCCTGCCACCTCTTTGCTGCCTGCCACACGCCCTCGCTGCCTGCACTGTCTTCACTGCTGGCAGGCCTCTGTGTGCACAGGCCAGTCTCCGCCAAGGAAACAGGGGGCTTGCTCTCCCCTTGCTAGGAGCTCCTCCTACAGCACTCTGGACCAGGGCACACACGCCCCTGGACCAGCAGCCTGCAAGGAAGCTGCCGCTGAGCCATGCAGAAAGGCCTGCAGCACTTGGCAGGGAGCCTTCGGCTGTGGACAGCTTGCCCTCTGCCAAGCCTCGGAGGAGCTCATGGACGATGGGGCCTGCAGCGTTTTCCATGGGAGAGCACTGGGGGCCCAAAGGCTCCCCTGTGCCTTCCGAGCCCCTTCCCACCCACAGGCCCTTGGCACCCACTCTGTTGCCAGAGGGAAGCCCTAAGCAGGACTCTCGAGCCTGTGCAGCCAGAGTGCCTCCTGCTTGGAAATGGCCTCAGGAACTCATTTGAAGTGAGGCTGCTCCCATGCTTGGCAGCCAGCAGATGGTGCCATCGCTCCACCAAAAAACTCTCTGCTTTGCCTTCAGCCCTGGCTCGCCCTGCTGAGCTCTCTCTGCCTCAAGCAGAAACTCCAGTGTGCGTCCAGCCTACAGAAAGCAGAGTGCCTTTGCCTGAGCACTGCTATGCTGTGGCAGCACCCTGAAGGCCTCCCAGGGCCTTCTCTGCCCTAACCCAGTCGTGCCATTCGGCCCAGGCGGGGAGCAAAGTTCCCCCTTGGCAGGGCTCAGCGTGGGGCCTGTGTGTGGTTTCAGGGCTGGGAAAGGGCAGATCCTGAAGCTGGGTGCCCTCCTGTGAATGGGGCCTGCTGGGCAGAGCCGGCATGCCCTGGTTGGGATGTAGGAGATCTGGGGCCTTCAAGCTGCGTGCACATCCCCTCTCTGGCTGCCCCTCTGGCTGCCCCTCTTGCTTCTTCTCTGCTGCCAAGCCTCTCACACCACACGTGCGTCTCATTGGAAGGAGCAGGCTGCTTGCCATTCTTGGGCAGGGAATCTTCCCACATGCCTCGTTTCCTCGAAGGGGAGTGCACACTGACCCAGAGCCTCCAGAGGATCTGCCGTCTCTCCAGCCACAAAGGCCTGTAGCCGAGTCCATGACAGCCTGTGGCATGGAGGGCTTCTGTGGCAGAGGGCCATGCTTCCCTGGCAGGGGCTCCTTCTCACACTGCTTTCCGTGGGGAAACACTGCGTGTGCCAAGGCTCTCCTGTGTGCACAAAATCTCTCCCCAGTGCCTGAGGTGCAGGGAATCCTCTTTGGACACAGAGCAATGTTCTGGGCAGACCTCCCATGCTGGGAGAGCCTCCACTTCCCCAACTGTCCAACTGCCTCAGGAACACACTTCTAGGGAGTGTGGGTCTAACAGGCAGAAGGGCCCGAGTGAGGAACGTGGATGGCAGGCCAAAGCCACTGTGCTGAGCATTCCCCCGGCAAGTCCCAGCTGAAGGCTCTGTGCACCAGGCTCAAGCTGGAATGAGCCTGTAGCCTGGCCTCCAGTCCCAGGCTTTCCCTGGGCACTGCTAGTTTGGGACCCATCCCAGGCTCAGCCAGGCCTCCCTAGGGCCTGTGCTGGCCTAGGAAACTGCCAGCCAGCAGGACCTCGACAGAGCACAGTTCATGCGAGCAGGCCCCAGGGTGTTGCCTGTGTGTGTCTTGCACTGCTGGGAAGCTGCGGGTCCAGAGGCTGTGTGTGCACGTGGCCACTGGGGCCTGAGCACAAGACAGGCATGACCCCACTTGCAAGCAGGACTCCTGCCACCTCTTTGCTGCCTGCCACACGCCCTCGCTGCCTGCACTGTCTTCACTGCTGGCAGGCCTCTGTGTGCACAGGCCAGTCTCCGCCAAGGAAACAGGGGGCTTGCTCTCCCCTTGCTAGGAGCTCCTCCTACAGCACTCTGGACCAGGGCACACACGCCCCTGGACCAGCAGCCTGCAAGGAAGCTGCCGCTGAGCCATGCAGAAAGGCCTGCAGCACTTGGCAGGGAGCCTTCGGCTGTGGACAGCTTGCCCTCTGCCAAGCCTCGGAGGAGCTCATGGACGATGGGGCCTGCAGCGTTTTCCATGGGAGAGCACTGGGGGCCCAAAGGCTCCCCTGTGCCTTCCGAGCCCCTTCCCACCCACAGGCCCTTGGCACCCACTCTGTTGCCAGAGGGAAGCCCTAAGCAGGACTCTCGAGCCTGTGCAGCCAGAGTGCCTCCTGCTTGGAAATGGCCTCAGGAACTCATTTGAAGTGAGGCTGCTCCCATGCTTGGCAGCCAGCAGATGGTGCCATCGCTCCACCAAAAAACTCTCTGCTTTGCCTTCAGCCCTGGCTCGCCCTGCTGAGCTCTCTCTGCCTCAAGCAGAAACTCCAGTGTGCGTCCAGCCTACAGAAAGCAGAGTGCCTTTGCCTGAGCACTGCTATGCTGTGGCAGCACCCTGAAGGCCTCCCAGGGCCTTCTCTGCCCTAACCCAGTCGTGCCATTCGGCCCAGGCGGGGAGCAAAGTTCCCCCTTGGCAGGGCTCAGCGTGGGGCCTGTGTGTGGTTTCAGGGCTGGGAAAGGGCAGATCCTGAAGCTGGGTGCCCTCCTGTGAATGGGGCCTGCTGGGCAGAGCCGGCATGCCCTGGTTGGGATGTAGGAGATCTGGGGCCTTCAAGCTGCGTGCACATCCCCTCTCTGGCTGCCCCTCTGGCTGCCCCTCTTGCTTCTTCTCTGCTGCCAAGCCTCTCACACCACACGTGCGTCTCATTGGAAGGAGCAGGCTGCTTGCCATTCTTGGGCAGGGAATCTTCCCACATGCCTCGTTTCCTCGAAGGGGAGTGCACACTGACCCAGAGCCTCCAGAGGATCTGCCGTCTCTCCAGCCACAAAGGCCTGTAGCCGAGTCCATGACAGCCTGTGGCATGGAGGGCTTCTGTGGCAGAGGGCCATGCTTCCCTGGCAGGGGCTCCTTCTCACACTGCTTTCCGTGGGGAAACACTGCGTGTGCCAAGGCTCTCCTGTGTGCACAAAATCTCTCCCCAGTGCCTGAGGTGCAGGGAATCCTCTTTGGACACAGAGCAATGTTCTGGGCAGACCTCCCATGCTGGGAGAGCCTCCACTTCCCCAACTGTCCAACTGCCTCAGGAACACACTTCTAGGGAGTGTGGGTCTAACAGGCAGAAGGGCCCGAGTGAGGAACGTGGATGGCAGGCCAAAGCCACTGTGCTGAGCATTCCCCCGGCAAGTCCCAGCTGAAGGCTCTGTGCACCAGGCTCAAGCTGGAATGAGCCTGTAGCCTGGCCTCCAGTCCCAGGCTTTCCCTGGGCACTGCTAGTTTGGGACCCATCCCAGGCTCAGCCAGGCCTCCCTAGGGCCTGTGCTGGCCTAGGAAACTGCCAGCCAGCAGGACCTCGACAGAGCACAGTTCATGCGAGCAGGCCCCAGGGTGTTGCCTGTGTGTGTCTTGCACTGCTGGGAAGCTGCGGGTCCAGAGGCTGTGTGTGCACGTGGCCACTGGGGCCTGAGCACAAGACAGGCATGACCCCACTTGCAAGCAGGACTCCTGCCACCTCTTTGCTGCCTGCCACACGCCCTCGCTGCCTGCACTGTCTTCACTGCTGGCAGGCCTCTGTGTGCACAGGCCAGTCTCCGCCAAGGAAACAAGGGGCTTGCTCTCCCCTTGCTAGGAGCTCCTCCTACAGCACTCTGGACCAGGGCACACACGCCCCTGGACCAGCAGCCTGCAAGGAAGCTGCCGCTGAGCCATGCAGAAAGGCCTGTAGCACTTGGCAGGGAGCCTTCGGCTGTGGACAGCTTGCCCACTGCCCAGCCTCGGAGCAGTTCGTGGATGCTGGGGCCTGCAGCGTTGTCCATGGGAGAGCACTGGGGGCTCAAAGGCTCCCCTGTGCCTTCCGAGCCCCTTCCCACCCACAGGCCCTTGGCACCCACTCTGTTGCCAGAGGGAAGTCCTAAGCAGGGCTCTCGAGCTTGTGCAGCCAGAGTGCCTCCTGCTTGGAAATGGCCTCAGGAACTCATTTGAAGTGAGGCTGCTCCCATGCTTGGCAGCCAGCAGATGGTGCCATCGCTCCACCAAAAAACTCTCTGCTTTGCCTTCAGCCCTGGCTCGCCCTGCTGAGCTCTCTCTGCCTCAAGCAGAAACTCCAGTGTGCGTCCAGCCTACAGAAAGCAGAGTGCCTTTGCCTGAGCACTGCTATGCTGTGGCAGCACCCTGAAGGCCTCCCAGGGCCTTCTCTGCCCTAACCCAGTCGTGCCATTCGGCCCAGGCGGGGAGCAAAGTTCCCCCTTGGCAGGGCTCAGCGTGGGGCCTGTGTGTGGTTTCAGGGCTGGGAAAGGGCAGATCCTGAAGCTGGGTGCCCTCCTGTGAATGGGGCCTGCTGGGCAGAGCCGGCATGCCCTGGTTGGGATGTAGGAGATCTGGGGCCTTCAAGCTGCGTGCACATCCCCTCTCTGGCTGCCCCTCTGGCTGCCCCTCTTGCTTCTTCTCTGCTGCCAAGCCTCTCACACCACACGTGCGTCTCATTGGAAGGAGCAGGCTGCTTGCCATTCTTGGGCAGGGAATCTTCCCACACGCCTCGTTTCCTCGAAGGGGAGTGCACACTGACCCAGAGCCTCCAGAGGAGCTGCCGTCTCTCCAGCCACAAAGGCCTATAGCCGAGTCCATGACAGCCTGTGGCATGGAGGGCTTCTGTGGCAGAGGGCCATGCTTCCCTGGCAGGGGCTCCTTCTCACACTGCTTTCCGTGGGGAAACACTGCATGTGCCAAGGCTCTCCTGTGTGCACAAAATCTCTCCCCAGTGCCTGAGGTGCAGGGAATCCTCTTTGGACACAGAGCAATGTTCTGGGCAGACCTATCATGCTGGGAGAGCCTCCACTTCCCCAACTGTCCAACTGCCTCAGGAACACACTTCTAGGGAGTGTGGGTCTAACAGGCAGAAGGGCCCGAGTGAGGAACGTGGATGGCAGGCCAAAGCCACTGTGCTGAGCATTCGCCCGGCAAGTCCCAGCTGAAGGCTCTGTGCACCAGGCTCCAGCCTGAATGAGCCTGTAGCCTGGCCTCCAGTCCCAGGCTTTCCCTGGGCACTGCTAGTTTGGGACCCATCCCAGGCTCAGCCAGGCCTCCCTAGGGCCTGTGCTGGCCTAGGCCACTGCCAGCCAGCAGGACCTCGACAGAGCACAGTTCATGCGAGCAGGCCCCAGGGTGTTGCCTGTGTGTGTCTTGCACTGCTGGGAAGCTGCGGGTCCAGAGGCTGTGTGTGCACGTGGCCACTGGGGCCTGAGCACAAGACAGGCATGACCCCACTTGCAAGCAGGACTCCTGCCACCTCTTTGCTGCCTGCCACACGCCCTCGCTGCCTGCACTGTCTTCACTGCTGGCAGGCCTCTGTGTGCACAGGCCAGTCTCCGCCAAGGAAACAAGGGGCTTGCTCTCCCCTTGCTAGGAGCTCCTCCTACAGCACTCTGGACCAGGGCACACACGCCCCTGGACCAGCAGCCTGCAAGGAAGCTGCCGCTGAGCCATGCAGAAAGGCCTGCAGCACTTGGCAGGGAGCCTTCGGCTGTGGACAGCTTGCCCTCTGCCAAGCCTCGGAGGAGCTCATGGACGATGGGGCCTGCAGCGTTTTCCATGGGAGAGCACTGGGGGCCCAAAGGCTCCCCTGTGCCTTCCGAGCCCCTTCCCACCCACAGGCCCTTGGCACCCACTCTGTTGCCAGAGGGAAGTCCTAAGCAGGGCTCTCGAGCTTGTGCAGCCAGAGTGCCTCCTGCTTGGAAATGGCCTCAGGAACTCATTTGAAGTGAGGCTGCTCCCATGCTTGGCAGCCAGCAGATGGTGCCATCGCTCCACCAAAAAACTCTCTGCTTTGCCTTCAGCCCTGGCTCGCCCTGCTGAGCTCTCTCTGCCTCAAGCAGAAACTCCAGTGTGCGTCCAGCCTACAGAAAGCAGAGTGCCTTTGCCTGAGCACTGCTATGCTGTGGCAGCACCCTGAAGGCCTCCCAGGGCCTTCTCTGCCCTAACCCAGTCGTGCCATTCGGCCCAGGCGGGGAGCAAAGTTCCCCCTTGGCAGGGCTCAGCGTGGGGCCTGTGTGTGGTTTCAGGGCTGGGAAAGGGCAGATCCTGAAGCTGGGTGCCCTCCTGTGAATGGGGCCTGCTGGGCAGAGCCGGCATGCCCTGGTTGGGATGTAGGAGATCTGGGGCCTTCAAGCTGCGTGCACATCCCCTCTCTGGCTGCCCCTCTGGCTGCCCCTCTTGCTTCTTCTCTGCTGCCAAGCCTCTCACACCACACGTGCGTCTCATTGGAAGGAGCAGGCTGCTTGCCATTCTTGGGCAGGGAATCTTCCCACATGCCTCGTTTCCTCGAAGGGGAGTGCACACTGACCCAGAGCCTCCAGAGGATCTGCCGTCTCTCCAGCCACAAAGGCCTGTAGCCGAGTCCATGACAGCCTGTGGCATGGAGGGCTTCTGTGGCAGAGGGCCATGCTTCCCTGGCAGGGGCTCCTTCTCACACTGCTTTCCGTGGGGAAACACTGCGTGTGCCAAGGCTCTCCTGTGTGCACAAAATCTCTCCCCAGTGCCTGAGGTGCAGGGAATCCTCTTTGGACACAGAGCAATGTTCTGGGCAGACCTCCCATGCTGGGAGAGCCTCCACTTCCCCAACTGTCCAACTGCCTCAGGAACACACTTCTAGGGAGTGTGGGTCTAACAGGCAGAAGGGCCCGAGTGAGGAACGTGGATGGCAGGCCAAAGCCACTGTGCTGAGCATTCCCCCGGCAAGTCCCAGCTGAAGGCTCTGTGCACCAGGCTCAAGCTGGAATGAGCCTGTAGCCTGGCCTCCAGTCCCAGGCTTTCCCTGGGCACTGCTAGTTTGGGACCCATCCCAGGCTCAGCCAGGCCTCCCTAGGGCCTGTGCTGGCCTAGGAAACTGCCAGCCAGCAGGACCTCGACAGAGCACAGTTCATGCGAGCAGGCCCCAGGGTGTTGCCTGTGTGTGTCTTGCACTGCTGGGAAGCTGCGGGTCCAGAGGCTGTGTGTGCACGTGGCCACTGGGGCCTGAGCACAAGACAGGCATGACCCCACTTGCAAGCAGGACTCCTGCCACCTCTTTGCTGCCTGCCACACGCCCTCGCTGCCTGCACTGTCTTCACTGCTGGCAGGCCTCTGTGTGCACAGGCCAGTCTCCGCCAAGGAAACAGGGGGCTTGCTCTCCCCTTGCTAGGAGCTCCTCCTACAGCACTCTGGACCAGGGCACACACGCCCCTGGACCAGCAGCCTGCAAGGAAGCTGCCGCTGAGCCATGCAGAAAGGCCTGTAGCACTTGGCAGGGAGCCTTCGGCTGTGGACAGCTTGCCCTCTGCCAAGCCTCGGAGGAGCTCATGGACGATGGGGCCTGCAGCGTTTTCCATGGGAGAGCACTGGGGGCCCAAAGGCTCCCCTGTGCCTTCCGAGCCCCTTCCCACCCACAGGCCCTTGGCACCCACTCTGTTGCCAGAGGGAAGCCCTAAGCAGGACTCTCGAGCCTGTGCAGCCAGAGTGCCTCCTGCTTGGAAATGGCCTCAGGAACTCATTTGAAGTGAGGCTGCTCCCATGCTTGGCAGCCAGCAGATGGTGCCATCGCTCCACCAAAAAACTCTCTGCTTTGCCTTCAGCCCTGGCTCGCCCTGCTGAGCTCTCTCTGCCTCAAGCAGAAACTCCAGTGTGCGTCCAGCCTACAGAAAGCAGAGTGCCTTTGCCTGAGCACTGCTATGCTGTGGCAGCACCCTGAAGGCCTCCCAGGGCCTTCTCTGCCCTAACCCAGTCGTGCCATTCGGCCCAGGCGGGGA
>NW_026648454.1:52500-66353 GCF_030028045.1 Hippopotamus amphibius kiboko | reverse complement strand
TACATTGTTCGCCAGGATTGGAAGTGATGACGTCGTTGCGGGGGAGGGGGAGAATTATGCGGAGGGCACTTGCAAACCTCGCGGTTGCAGCCAGCAGGTGCTGACAGATACGTTTTTGAAACCGGCTGGCGGCGCCCTTGAGCTTCCTACGGTTCTGACCATACCCGTTCTCAGGGAGGTGGCTGTGGAGCCCAGGATAGGCCACGCCAAAATGCACCTCCGTGGCACAGTGATCATTTGGCGTGACGGTGACCTCAAGCAGGCGGCCAACACAAGAGGGACCCTCGGGCTCTTCTTTGTGTCTCCCTGAAAGCGAGACATCCATCTCTCTCTCGGGTGAAAGGCGCACTCCCTGCATCTGCACCTGGAGTTAGGAGGACGCTCCGATCCCCAAAGTAGGGAATTCATTGGGGCCGAGAAGCCTAGGGAGACAGACACTGTGACTTCTTTCAGGGACCCCCCCCAAGCCCAAACTCTGTTTAGATTCTTCCTTCCCTCAGGGCGCACCCGAAAGCTAAGTCTCTCGGTCTGATCCCTGTCTCACACATGTACTGTCCCTTGGTCTACACAGTCGAAAAGCTGCCCGCCTCAGCCACTTCTCACGGCTAGAAGGTAAAACAACAACAACAACAACAAACGAACACGTGTTCCCGCTCCCGCTTCCTCTATCCGCCTTGAGTCCATGTTAGGATGAGTCCAGCCACGAGGACTCAAGAGGGGCAGAGGGGGAGATTTCCCCCTCCCCCAAACAGGAAGGGGTCTGGAACTCTCTTCCCAGTGGCCACCCAGCTCAGCTCTGGGTGCCTGAACCCTAGTTTGCCTCCTTTCGAGTTTTAAATGCTCTTCCCTGGGTTAGAATCACAAGGAGAGATGCTCACGCATGTATGTCTTCCAAGTTTTACGTGACATGGGGCAGCCCTCCTAAGAAAGCAAAGAAAGACTCAGAGAAGTGGCAACACCTACAATCTCTTCGGTTCTGCTGAGGAGAGGGAGGAAATCTGGGAAAGTAACTATACTATGGCCCGGGCTGGCGGGCGCCGGGGTGGGGGGGGTGTTAAGGGAGCTAAAGGAGGATGAGATTTCTTAGAAACTCATTCTTAGGCACAGAAACATTGGATGGATGCGGGACCCCACCTCTTCTTTTCCCTTGTGTTGGGAAGATCATTTGGCTCCTGCCAGCTGGGGTTTCATGCCCCCACGAATCATCAGGCGAGTGCTCCGGAGAAAAGAGCGAGAGCACAGGTCAGGAGAACATGGAGAAGATGGCTGCCGGATGCCCGGGGCCACACGGATGTCTTCGGGGGCACAGGCACGTCCACGATCTGTGGACCATGTCTACGGCAGATTGGGTGTGTAGGTCATTTTGAACAGGCTCCCATCCACCTGCCCTCATTGGGGTCCTGTCTCCAGCTCCCCTGAGCGGTGCCGTCACGGCCAGGTGAAGACAGGGCTCCTCCAGGGGCGGGCCCGTGCCAGAGAAAGGGAGACGGCAGTGAAGTCATCGAGCTTCGGGTACTTCTACCAGAGTGACTCTCCTTCATCAAGTCCCCGGCAGGTGGAGGGACACGTCTTTCTGACACGGTGGGGCCAGGGGAGGCTTAGAAAAAGGCTTCTGACAACCGCACCATCAAGTATGAGCTCTCCGTTTCCTTGACGGAAGAGTCCCCCACTCTCCCAAGTGGTAGAGCTAGGAACGGGCCCCTCGGGTCCCATCTTACACGTGAGAATGACATGCTGACTTTACCCCTCTTCAAGGCGGAGTTTGTAAAAGGTCAGCCCTGGAGGAAGGACCCAGCTTGTCAGTCCTCTCATGCTATCATCCAAGCCGAGGAGAGCCGTGCCAGGCCTCCACGGAAGGAATACGGCGGTCGGCTGCCTTTGGAGAAGATGGCTCTGTGAGCAGCAGCGTGGAAACCAACCGAGAAGCAGGGGCCACTCTAGAGGCCAGCAGGGTCCTTAGGGGCCCAGCCAGGCCAGGCCAGGCCAGGATGGAGAGAGGGGATGGAGCCGGACCTTTGAGGCCCTAGCCTCCACAGCACCTGGGATTCTGCTGGGATTCTTGAGAAACTCGCTCCACATTCTAGAAGGGCCTGCGTGTCACAAAGATACGAAGCCATACTTTCCTTAAAGAGCACCTGCCCTCAGGAAGTGGCACTCAGCACGCTCGCTGGTGATGGGCCAGACACACCCATAGACACTCAGGTTCCAGGGAAAAGCTTTGCTCAGCTCTTTCTCCCCTTGCGTCCTCAAAACACAAAGCCATCGCTTCCGGATACCAGGGAAGCTCTCAGGTAGGTTTGTGCTGGGGCGGGCGCCAACTAGAACTGTGAAGAGGGGAGATCGGAGCCGCAGAAGCTCTGGGGCCCCGAGGAAAGACGCCGCCGCCGATCCACCTCTCGCACCTTCCTCTCAGCGGGAGGGCCAGGGACTCTCCCCCCGCACAGGATCCTGGCCACACACGAGGGAGGGCCCACACCCACTGTCCTGCTCCTCTTTGCCTGGGGTGGGTTCAGAGACACTGGACTCGGCTCATCCCTCTCCACAGCGGCGCGTCCCTCTCCACAGCCGTGCACGGCAGGCAGCAGAGCAGAAGAACAAGAGCTGGCATCGTCCACCGTTCCCAGAGCTGCTCCATTCCCGTCCACGCGCATCCGGATGGGGCGCACAGACAGGGCGCCCGTCCTGAGGTCACCGTGTCGCTCCAGGTGCGGACTCCCGAGATGGTGACATCTCGGTCGAGGAGACCGTCCCCTGTGAGACCACAGGCTTGGCAGTATTGCCGAGAGCATGCTTCGTGGGCCATCTGCAATTCCATGTCACCGGAAACATACCGTGTCAAACTTGTGCTCGGCCTCCAAGTCAAAGGGCTGCCTGAGGACTTTGACCGACAATTCCAGTTGCTCCTGGCCTAAGAGACACAACTTCTCCCAAGAAAACAAACCGTAACACAATGTAAAGTCTGACCTACCTCCAGACGCGTGTTTGACGTGGCACGGCCATGTCCGGAGGCTCATGTGACTTCCATGCGGGGGCAGCCTGGGAACCGCCTTTCTGAGTCTCCCCCTCCCCGTGCGACCCCAGGGTAGGGCTGGTGCGAAGAGAACGCTGGATGGGATGTAGGCATTGGAAGTGAAGCCACAGCCAAGGCTCTCTGCAGGCTGTTGCCATCCCACACGGTGACAGGTGGGCACAGAGGTGCAGGGTGGAAGGCTGTCCATCCACACATACACACACACACACACACACACACACCCACCCACCCCCGCCGCCCTGCGTCTGGCTAGTGTTCCCAGCTGGTGCCCCCTGGACGACAGTGGCCCAGGCCACTCCTGGCTGCCTGGCCGCAGATCCACCGAGGGACAGCTGTGCCTTCCCCCGAGTCTCTCCATGTCTCCCCTGTGGCCCCGCACATCGGTGGCTACCTTTCCCTGTGGGCGCTGACAGCTCCATCGGCACTGCCACCTCCGCCACTGCCACCGGGCACTCAGAGGACTGAGAGCCACAGCCTTCCCTCCCCTCCCCTCCTCCGCAGCCCAGCCCAGCCCTGCCCTGCCCAGCTGCTCCCAGGCCTCTGGAAGGTCCAGTTCCTAGAACGAGGTCTTCATTCCTGTGACTCCCACGGTGTCTCTGCTTCCATGACACAGACCGGCTATGTTGTCCCGACAGTAGGACACACACAGAAACCCTGTGTGAAAATCATGAGGCTGACAGCATCATTCGTCATCTGAGACAGAAAATCAATACAGATATCGTATTAAATACACATAATTATACGTAGGGGTGTGTGTGTGTGTGTGTGTGTGTGTGTGTGTGTGTGTGTCTGTCTGTCTGTCTGTATCTCACTGCAGTATTCACACAAGCATTGCCAGCCAAGCAGAACCTCAGGTCTCTGTGATAATTGTCCCTGGGGATGTTCTGCCGACTGTCACGCAGAGACCGTCGTTGTACGGAGACACAGGTAAAGACGTGTGTTTGTCAAGACAGGAGAACACAGAAAACACATCCTGTTTCACAGGGATGAACTAGTGTCATGATGCCAACCTGGGGACACGGGCGCCCGTTCATGCTCCTGGCCAGGCCCTGCAAGCATTAGGGGACCATCGCTTCTGTCCTTGTATGGGCCGCTCACTGCACCGAGTTCTTAGTCACCTCACGTAGCCCTCACCGCAAATCCACACCTTGAACGTGGTCCTCCTTCCTCATCGCCACCGCCACCACGTTCCTCCTGGTCTCTTTAAACGCGCACGCGTCCCTGGTGGGTGGGGTAAGGAGCCAGCTCCCCCCACCCCACCCCACTCCGGTGCCTGCCTGCCTGCCTGCCTGCCTGCCTGCCTGCCTGCGTGCGTGCGTGCGTAGAGTAGAAGCAGGGAATGTTCTGTCGTTCCCCCTTCCCAACCCGCGAACGAAGGAAACCTTCGTGTATCTTTCTATACTTTATGTGCTGTCGCCTACATGTGTTCCCCCATTTTTCTTTATCCACAAGAGCTCCCTGCAGTCCCCACTCTCTGTATGAACGGCATTCACACACGTCCAAAGTGAATTTATTTCAGCTTCTATCGGGTGGCATATCCAGATAGATCCTTTAGGTCAGGAAGCACAGAAACACAGCCAAGTCGAGTGAGTGCTGAACCAGAGTCATTTAGGAATCCTATGAGGTGACCAGTGTGGAAGGAGCATGTGTTCCAAGGCACTTCTTTTGATGTCTTAGGTTTACCTAGCCAGCAATGCAGATCCCATGAAAGTGGGCAGAGATCTTTTCTCCATAGGCTCTCCTGTTACGGAACGCAAGTGTGTTCCCGTGCCCACGGACGACACACAGTGAGGCCAAACAAGGGGACACGTCAGAGTTTGGGGCAGGGGAAGGTTTCTAGCATGGCCGAGCAAGGGGAGGGTGGGAATCTTTCTTTTCCAGAAAAGTTAGAACTTCTCTCAAGTTGCATGGGCCCAGAAAATGCTTTCTCCTCTTCGATCATCAGTCAAGGAAAGGTAGCACCTGGTTTTTCACGAGGAGATTTTCTTCCTAATTCCAGTTATCTTATAAAATAAAGAAGAAAAATTATGTTAATGTTTCACATAAGCGTCCAGGACTATTTCACTTCCATGATTTGAAGAAATGTTATTTTCTCTCCAACTGACACTGTCCTTGAAGGACCAAGCTAAACTTCTAAGCAGCCAAATTCCAAATAATTTTGAGACTAGGAAATACAAAGTGTAGTGTCATAGATTGATTGATGGATCCATTGATTTCATCAGACAGCAGTCATCACTTCTAAGATTATTCGAACACCACTAACGTTTGGGTAACAAAGTTGAGATGTCTGCGCTCGAGCACGTGCGCGCGCGCGCGCGCGTGTGTGTGTGTGTGTGTGTGTGTGTGTGTGTGTGTGTGTGTGTGACTCATAAGGGGATGTTTTCCATAGCTGTGCACTATGGCACTGCAGGATCTCTGGTTGCTGAGTACCCAGAGGTGGAAGCCCCGATACAGAGCTTGGACTGTGAAGTTATGCATGGGTTCTCAATGGTGTGTGTGGGGTCGGCCCCCCTAATCCCCCATGTTGGTTGTTCAACGGTCAACTCTAATATATAGATCAGAGAGGATATCATCCATGTGCTTCATATGAATAACTTTCCCAAATAATCTTTATCTTTTTCAAAGGAAGACATCCTGTAATCCATTTCATAAGATGCTATTGGGAACCTACTCCCCCAGCATGTGAATTATCCCTACAGAGCACAAGATCCCTGAGAAGGAGGAGCCCTGGACGCTGAGACACCAGGAAAGTAGGCTTTTAGATGATATTTTCTGCTTCTCATGAGATGACGGTGTCTACTGATCCTATTCAAGTGTGTAAAATGAGAGCCCCCTGGCAAGGATCAGCAGAAGGTCTTTGCTGCTGGGCCCTGGGCTCTTCCTTTCAGTGGGGAGGCCAAGAGCCTCAAGAAGGAAGGAAGGAAGGAAGGAAGGAAGGAAGGAAGGAAGGAAGGAAGGAAGGAAGGTAGGTGGGAGGGAGGGAGGGAGGGAGGGAGGGAGGGGAGGGTTTGCCCGGTGCCATCAGGCCCGTGTGTCACCCTAAAGAGAAGGGCAGCCATCGCCACTGCTGGAATCATGTCCCCATTTCCTGGGCAGGACATTCAAGAAGGCCTCCTCCTGTGTGTTTCGTGCATCACCTCGACGGTGCCCCCAGGAATAGTCACCGGAGGGAACTGTGCAGCTGAGCCAACCTGCCTGGGAACACAGCCTCCTTCCTTTAAGAAGTGGAAAACTCGCCCAGTGCTCTCTCTGTTGTTGTTTTTCCGGTCCTTATCCTTGTCCTTGTCGTCGTCGTCGTGGTCGTCGTCATCGTTACTGTTGTTAACAAGTGAATGAGAGTGAGTCAGAAAGAGAAAAACAAATATTGTATATTCACACATATATGTGGACTGCAGAAAAATGGTACACATCAACTGGTGTGCAAGGCAGAAAGAGAGACACAGATGTAGAGCACAAACATATGGACACCAAGTGGGGAAAGCGGGGAGGGTTGGGGGGGAATGAATTGGAAGATTGGGGTACCAAATTGTACACTCTAAATATATACAGTTTATTGTAAAACATGAAAAGAAAAAAAGTTAAGAAAAAGTGAATGATGCCTCCGTCTAGAGGAATACTTGGCAGTTATTATGTTCAGGACCATTTCTTTTTCTGCCATTGATGGAAAACTCCTTGGATCCCGTTAGCATTTATGGATTCAAGGAGTGCAGTTCTTCATAGGTTCTGTCACGTCGTTAGGAGGGGAATCCTCATCAAGTTGCTTCAACCAGGACTATGTGTCCTTCAGATGCGGAGATGGAAATGAATGGTGCTCTGCGGGGCGGTGGGGGGGCGGGGGCGCGATGATAGGCACCCAGGACTCCTTCCCCCAGGCCTCCTTTTGTTCCCTCACTGCTTCCTGGAGAAGGGACACCCCCCCCCCACGCACACACCGTCTAGGTGTGCTATTTGCTGTCCATAATTTCCCGTGCCCTTTGGGCATGGCTGATAGAGACGGACATGAAGCAGCAGGACGGCAAGCTGGCACCTGGGCCTAGGGAAGTTTCACAAGTGAAATATCAGAACTGGAGCTGGGACAGACATGCCTCCCCTTCCCGGGGCCGGGGGGGGGGGGGGTGCGGAAGCTGGGCTGGGGGAGCTGGAGACGAGGGGCACAGAGAGAGGCAGGGAAGGGAGGCCCCACGTGGGCCTGGGAGAGACGGGGATGGGGAGGGCGGGGCGGTGGGGGGCAGGGGGCCACTGCTGACCGGCCTGGGTTCGGGTTCCCTGTCCCCCGTCCTGCTGAGAACGTGCCTTTGCTTCCTGCCCTCAGGTGTGCGAGAGGAGCACGTTTCTTTTCAATAAAGACCAATACATCATGTCACACTATGTTTGGTTTTGCTTGTTCATGTTCCAGACGAGGCCAACGAACTCTCCCAGGGGAGGTGTGGGTACAAAGGATCTGACAGGATGGGAGGGTGCGGGTCTGCGCATGGGCCAAGAAATCCAGAAAATCTGTCGTAGCTGAGACTCAGGCCTTTTTCAGAAATAGGCCAAGAGAGTTCAGCTTTGACCATTCCCTGCCAAGCAGTCATCACAGGTGCTTCCTGGAAGGGATTGAGTTGCAGAAACCAGCGTGGCCCGCAGCCCTCAGGCCTCAGCCCGGCAGGCAGGCAGGCAGGCAGCGGCTATTGTCTGTTGGTCCCGCCCCCGCCCCCGCCCCCGCCCCCGCCCGCTTCTCCACCGCTCGCTCCTTCCCAAGTCGCCAGGGCTGATAGTTGCCGGGAGAGGGGGAGGGGAAGTCCGGACGCTTCATTCCGCAGGGCCTTGTTCAATCGCTTCATTCAAATGCAGAATGCTCTCCGGTCAGATCGGGAGCCTTTGACTTTGCCTCGAGCTCCCCTTTATCGAACGGCTTTTTTTTTTCCTTCCCCAATTTCCCCACCCTTAGGCTGCCCCCTCCAAACTGCAGGGAGGGAGGGAGGGAGGGAGGGAGGGAGGGAGGGATGGGTGAAGGTTGTGTGAGAACTTCTCCTTGTCTCAGGCAAATAGGAGTCCCCTCTTTTTCCTAACCCAGGAAACCCCACTAAACCATTTGAGAATCACGGACATGCGTGGAAGCAAACGTCTTAACTTGAGATCGTGCTCTGCTGTGGGAGGACAGAAAGGAGGGCCAGAATGTCCGGTCTTGTGCTGTCCAGTTCTTAAGCGACTTGAATTCAAGGAGACACATTTTGGGGCGGCCTACTCTGAACATATTGAAAGCTGACCTGGTGACTGTGTGTGTGTGTGTGTGTGTGTGTGTGTGTGTGTGTGTGTGTGTGTGTGTGTGTGTGAGGGAGAGGGAGATGGAGGGAGGGAGGGAGGCGGGGAGGGAGGGAAAGGGAGAAAATAGGTTAGTAGAGGCCTCCATTTCATGGAAACTGTTTCTGAGTTCTGAGAACAGGTCGGTTCTGTGAAACAGTTATCATATCTCCTCTCAGGAGGCAGTGATGTTGATGGGCTCCCAAAAACTAGGCCTGTGGTGCAAGCAATCAGGTTATTTCCTAAGAGGCACTTGTATGGAAACCAAAGGAAGACAAAGGTCCATCACTGGAGCCGATTATAAACCAGTGGGGGGGGGGGGAGCGTGTGGGGGGCGGTGTCAGTGAAGAAGATTTGTAGATGTTAGGGTGGAAGCAACTTTAGCAGTTTGAAATGGCTGTGATGATGTCGGGTGTTTGGTTCGACTTTCAGAGTGGCTCTCACAGAAACAGGCACCAGGATGGTTTCCACAGGAGCTGTGGTGGCCATGTCTCTAAAGTTTTCACCAAGTCCTCCAGCTTCGGTCTGTAGGGCTTCAGGCAAAGGGCCGTTTTCGTTGTCAGTGATGCCAAGTCAAAAGGGTGGGCGAAAGTGGGAAACATTCATGGAGAGAGTTGTAGCCAGATATTGGGGGCAACTTGAAAGACTTCAGGATCCAGTCCGGTTTTCAGGTGAAAAGCAACACCCTAAGGAAAATGAATAGCACCAGAATCTCATATCCACAAGTGTGTATTCCCGTTTTATGGAAACGTAACGTGGGCCTCTAAGGAACGCGTGCAAGTGACTCTCTTGCCAAAGAAATAAGGAGCCTCACGGAGAGTTTCTGAATTCTGGACGGAGCAGGTAGGGAGAAAAAGAGAAGTGATTCCATTTTGCTGACAAGGGTACAAGTCACCAAATGGATGTCCAACTTTTAAAATAAATTGGGGTTTTGTTTGTTTTCATTTTCCCTTGTAGCTGGAAAAGAAAAGATTTCACAATCCGTCCTGTTCTCTCTCTCTCTCTCTCACTCAGGTTAGGAGATTCTTTTCTGTTTGAAATAATGGAAGCATTTATAATGTCGTGCAGTTTCAGGTGTACAGCACAGTGATTTAGATAGAAAGATAGGTAGATAGATAGATAGATATAGATTCTGTTTCAGATTTTTTTCTCTTATAGGTTATTACAAAGTATTGAGTATAGTTTCCTGTGCCAAGTCGTAAGAGCTTGTTGATTATCCACTTTACGTATAGGAATGTGTATATGTTCATCCCAAGCTCCTAAGGTATCCGCACCCTGGCCCCCCCCCCCCCCGCCCCCAGCGGCTTCCCCAATCAGTCCTATTGTAGACAAGTAGTCATACACACACTATCATCCTAGTCCTCAGTTCATTCAGCCCCACGTAGGTCACTCGTTCTTCTCGGAGTCCAGTTTTCCCATCGGCCCTGTCAATCTTGCCTGATGATTGAGCGTGACTGGAAAAGTGATGGTCCCAAGAAGTTTGCAAGAGCTTTTGTGAAGGCTCATAGGACTTGCCCAGCGAAGTGGGTGCCTTGATCACTGCAGGCTGTGGAAGGTATACCCAAAGTGGCAAACACAATTTTTTTTTAACCGTCTCTATGCCATGGTGAGGACAGAAGGCTTGCAGCAAGGGAAGGCTTCAACCCACATGGAAACCATACTCACCGTCACAGGAACGTTTGGATGACCCTTACTACGTGCCAGTGGAGTGAAGTCCAGTGGCCGGGGCTCAGGGGTTCCTGAGAGAGGAGGTCTGACGCCTCTGGGGACAAAGAGAATTGTTTTCCCCAGGGTGACAAGCATGACAGGTCAGCCATTGCAGGTAACCTGTAGAAATCTTCCCACCAGCATCTATTTACAATTGGAGCCATTCGAAATGCACCAAGGTGGGTGGCGGAATGCGGGGGGCGGCGGGGACCTGGGGGGGGGGGGTGAGGTTCCCCAGGAAGCCTGAGACATGGAGACCCAGTGGCCGGCCGGGCTGCTGCCCCTCTCTGGGGTCTGCTGTCCCTCTCTGGGGTCTGCTGTAGCCCCGACCCTCTGTTGAATGGACAGAATGGAATTGATCCACGTGTGGCCCCCCCCCCACCCCCCATCATCTTTCAAGAGGCTGTTGTTGCCGCCTCGGCATGAAACTCGGGTGGAATATCTCCTTGATACTGGGCTCAGTCCCTGTCGTGTGAGCCTCCATTTGGACGACCGAAAACCCTGTATGCCAGGGCAGAGAAGAAGGATCCCATCATTTCCAGAGCAGCTGGAACACACCCGTGTATAGACACAAGCCAAAGAAGGCTTCACGTTCCTTCCTCTTCGACAACGCTTCCCATGTCAGGAAACCTCTCCAGGAAGCCTACTCCGTTTCATGGCTCTGCTTTCGAAGGAGAGAGAACACATTCTTGAGCTAGGCCCTCTCCTCTTGGATCCTCTCTCAACATGCATTCTAAGTGCAAAAGACTTCATGTGTCATTCGGTTTGGGGGCAAATGTGTCCAAAATACCCCAACGAGTGTAAAACAGTTAGATAGGTCACTGGGGAACAGTGCCTCCTTAGCCACGTCACCCACATCCCAGGGAAAGACTTGCTAGGCAAAGAGAGAAGCCTCTTTCCTTGTGAGCCAACCCTGGCTCTTTGAATATCAAGAGGACTAAGTCCACGTGAGTCCCCCAAGACCTGATAAAGGTAACCTAGAAAAGAAGTGATGATTTTTAGAAGACATAAGCCTGCCTGCCTGCCTGCCTGCCTTCCTTCCTTCCTTCCTTCCTTCCTTCCTTCCTTCCTTCCGGAAAAAGGAAGGAAAGCTTTCTCTCTCATGACGGAGAGAGCAGAGCAATAGAAGAAACACCCAAGCCCGAGCCCAAAGTTGGCCTTTTTCACCGAGAGACAGAAAACTGAATTCTAGTTTTGCACTGGTTTCCTGTTGATACGAACACTCATGTGTGTCCTTGAATCCATCCTCATCTTAAGCAGTCCTGACCACGGTTCCCATTCCTTTCCGAAGATTCTTCTCCTCAGAAACCTTTTCCAATCGCCTGTGCCCAGTTTTAGCTTTTCCCTTGTGTCCTTTGTTTCCCATTTCGAAATGACTAGCTTTAGGACCGAAATGTCTTTTTTTCCCTCCCCCAAACCTTATCTGCATACCTTCTACCTTGCCTCCCCCCTCCCCACACTCCCCAAAGAGGTCCTCTTCCTACAATGAGGATGGCGACCTCGGGTAGCTTGGACCACACACGTTCCTTCTTTAGGATGCCTCATCCTTGGACATTTGTCACCGCCCCCCCCCGCCCCCCACCCCACCCCACCCCACCCCACCCCACCCCACCCCAATCCAATGAAAGTAAGGAAGCCAACCACAGTGACCCGTGTGAACATGGACTGCCTTGTAGAAGTCCAGGCTCCTGCCTAGTTTGTGGTTTCCCTAAAGCGCAAGATCTGTGTAGGCATGGAAGCACGCATATGCTCCAACTCTCCGGAGCAGGGAGACCCTTAGGCTTGTGGAGCTAGGGACGTTTCAGCATTTTCCCTTCTTTGGAGATGATGTAGACAGGCTGCTGAATGTCCATTCTTTCATGGCACTCAGTCCACCCCTAAACCTAGAGATGTTGGAAAGTCTTGAAGTCGGCCTATGGAAAAGAGTTCTTGTGGAAGACGTTCCCTTACACATTCTCCTCATCTCGTCCACACTTCTGTCCTCTGTGTGTTATGAGCGGTCCCACTTGGATGATTCGTGATTTCTTAAGACAGGAAAGCAGTCAGTCCTCATCTCTACACCTCCCGGCCGCCCCCTCCACCACCCTGTTCCCGTGAGAGATTTTCTTCCTGCTTTCAGACGGGAGAAGGAAAGGAGGGTCCGTGTTCCCCTCCTGTTGTCACCTCGCATGGCAAAATCTCCCTATGCCACGGAGGCCCATTTGGGGGCGGTGTCCTGCGGGCCCGAAGACCTTCCGAGTCAACCTCAAGGAGGATGAGGATGTTCTCTCTTGCCACCGAACCGGTGAACCCGATGGCCTTCTAAGCAATGATGTCTCATCAGCCCACCCCACCCGTTTCACACAGAACGGAACAGCCTCTCCTGGATGACTCGGAGCAGGGGAGTTCCTGGGTCTGTCAGAGAGGGCCCTCTGCTGGCGGTGGGTGAAAAAGCACTGCACAGGACAGGAGGTGTTCGTGGTGTCCTTGGGAAGGAAAGGCGGGGGGGCATTTTATTCTTGGAAAGCTTATGCTGGCCCAGGATGTACACTATGAAAGATGATGCGACCTCATTTGGGGCGGGCACCAGAGGAGGGAGACGCGGGGCGGGGGGGGGGGGGGGCGGGGAGGTGTAGAAACGCATGAAAGCGGTCCTACCTTAAATGAATAAAAAAATAACAAGCAATATAACATGTACAATAAAATAGAGCACACGCAAAGGAAACGAAGGCAAAGTACAGGAAACGAAGAGAAAAATGCAAAGCCTATATACAGTGCTTCCATGTTCCTCATTCAATCAGCTTGGTGCAGGAATCTCCAGGAGATGAACAGCAAGCATACACGGGTCAAGCGGCGGCCGCGGGTCCACCGGCAGCCCGGGGCTGCGCAGCCCGAGTCCGCGCGTGCTGTCGCTCGGCGGCCGGCGGGCCGGGTCTCTGGGCGCCCGCGGCCCGAGGGTCGCTCGGCGGCCGGCGGGCCGGGTCCCGGGCGCGCGCGGCCCGAGGGTCGCTCGGCGGCCGGCGGGCATGGTCTCGGGCGCGCGCGGCCCGAGGGTCGCTCGGCGGCCGGCGGGCATGGTCTCGGGCGCGCGCGGCCCGAGGGTCGCTCGGCGGCCGGCGGCCCGGGTCCCGGGCGCGCGCGGCCCGAGGGTCGCTCGGCGGCCGGCGGGCCGGGTCCCGGGCGCCCGCGGCCCGAGGGTCGCTCGGCGGCCGGCGGGCATGGTCTCGGGCGCGCGCGGCCCGAGGGTCGCTCGGCGGCCGGCGGGCATGGTCTCGGGCGCGCGCGGCCCGAGGGTCGCTCGGCGGCCGGCGGGCATGGTCTCGGGCGCGCGCGGCCCGAGGGTCGCTCGGCGGCCGGCGGCCCGGGTCTCGGGCGCGCGCGGCCCGAGGGTCGCTCGGCGGCCGGCGGCCCGGGTCTCGGGCGCCCGCGGCCCGAGGGTCGCTCGGCGGCCCGCGGCCACGGAGCCTGCAGGCCGCTCGGCGGCCCGGGTCCCGGGCGCCCGCAGCCCGAGGGGCGCTCGGCGGCCGGCAGCCCGCGGCCTGCAGGCCGCTCGGCGGCCCGGCTCTCGGGGAGCCCGCGGCGCGAGGGTCGCTCGGCGGCCCGCGGCCACGGAGCCTGCAGGTCGCTCGGCGGCCCGGGTCCCGGGTGCCCGCAGCCCGAGGGGCGCTCGGCGGCCCGCGGCCGGCTGGTCGACCTGCCTGCAAGTCGACCGGCGGCCCGAGGGTCGCTCGGCGGCCCGTGGCCACAGAGCCTGCAGGCCGCTCGGCGGCCCGGGTCCCGGGCGCCCGCATCCCGAGGGGCGCTCGGTGGCCGGCGGGCATGGTCTCGGGCGCCCGCGGCCCGAGGGTCGCTC
>NW_026648454.1:20000-40000 GCF_030028045.1 Hippopotamus amphibius kiboko | reverse complement strand
TCACCACCTCAGCCGACCCCAAGGGCTCACACGTCCTGGGGAAACGCTCCCGAGCCAGGCGGCCCGACCTAGGGCCACACACCGCCGCCGGCTGCGGCTCGAGGCAAGGGCAGGCGCGGCAGGGCTCCCCGTGGCTGCGGGACTGGGGAGCCGGGACCGGGGGGTCCCCCCCTCCGGGCTCGCCAACGGAGGCGACCCCGCACGCACACACGCCACCCCGCGCCTCGGACACCGGCTCGGCTCGGCCCGGCGGGACCCTCCCCCGACTCGGAGGGGGGAGGCGCGGGCCACGGTAGGCAAAGAGCGGCGCTCGGCCCCACCGCGGGACCGGCGCACCCCTCCCGCGGAGGCGAGGGGGGTCTACCCACGTGCTCTGGCAGTCGCCACGGTGGCCACTGCACACTTGGGAGGGGCGGCAGCTGGGGGGTTCGGTACCCCAAGGCTCCCTCTCGGATCGCTAGAGAAGGCTTTCTCACCGAGGGCGCGTCATCCCCCACTCAGCGCCTCTCCTTCGGGCCCGCAGAGGCGCTTCCGTGAGCCGCCTACACCTCCTCCAGTCGCCTGGAGGGGAGGGGGTCTGCGGTATGGGTAAGCACACGGCCCACGGGAGCGTTCGCGGCCAGGACCGGGGCACGACCTCGGTAAGGCTTGCTGCCCTCGGGCTCGCCCCTCGGGCCCTCGAGGGGGAGCACGCCCAAGATGCGTGACACAGCCCCCTCTCTCACAGGCCCCGGCCCCCACGATCGCTCCCACGCCCGCGCGCAGCCCCCCACGTAGTGGGGACCACACGGGGCGTGCGCTCGGCCAAGCTCAGGCCCCCACGGCACGCCGCTGAGGACCAGCACAACGAGGCGGCCCCTGGCCCCACCGCCGGGGGGAACAGGCGGGCGCACCTCCCTTACCGTCTCGACCCCCCCCAAGAGAGAGCCGCTCACGGCACCCGCCACGGTGGCGGAGACCCGAGGGACACGCTGGGAAAGGGGAACAACACCACCGCTCGGCCTCGGGCACCTGAGGGACGACCTGGAGCGCTCCAGGAGCACCACGGAGGGCCAGGCGCGGCACGCTCGCACACCGACGGGGGGCGCGCAGCGTGGCGGCGGGGCGGCCCTCCCCGCCGCGGGGAGGACCGCTCGCGAGGCGTACGCCAAAGAGGCACAGCGAGAGCGTCTGCTGCGTCCGAGGACCCCGGTCCCCGCCCACGCTGGGAGGCGGGGGCGGGAGACCGCGGGTTCGGGGCCGGAGGCCGCACCCCTGCCTTCCGCACACCCCGGCAGGCGGGGCGGAAGAGAGGCGAGGAGCCCGCGGACAGAACGAGAAGAGCGGTCCCGTCCCCCAGGAACGTCCGTCCCTCGTCTGGCACGGCTTAGGCCCAGCCCAGCGGAGCGTGGCACCACCACATCAATCGGTTGACCCACCCAGCCTAAAGCCACGGCGGGGGAGGCCCGCAGGGGAGGCACGGCGAAGACCCGTCACACGGAGGCCCGCTTCCGCCTCGCCGGCGCCCCTTCGTCTCGGGCAAAGAGCAGCCAGCCACCCCAGAACGAGAACGCCTGACACGGGGCACAGAGCCTGTGGGGTGGGGTCGTGCCGGCCACTCACCACCGGGTGCCTGCAGCGGGGGCAGCGCACAGGGTCGATCACCCGACGCCACCTGGCCCCGCCGCCCTCGGGCTCAGCCAGAGGCCGGAGGCGGCACCGCGGGTCGGGGCAGCCGGACGCGCACGCAAGAGCCGGCGCGCAGGCCCAAGCGGGCAGCTCAAGCGGCAAGGACCGAGCCGGGCGTCAGACAGCCGCCCCCAGCCCGGAGTCCTGCCCGCGTCCGGAGCCCCAGCGTCTATCGGCGACAGACGCAGAAGAACACCGTATCAGCACCTATCTGGTGGCAAAAAGGCCCCATTTCCGGCGGAAGAAATCATCGCGCCCGACAGCGGGGCCCACCCACGAGGTTCACGGGGGCCCCCGGAACCTCGGTCCGGCCACCTGCCCCCAACACTTCCCCATCCACACTTGCCCCGGAGCGCCCGGGGCCACCTGGTCGACCCGGGGATGGAGGGGTGGCAGAGTGGGCCGGGGACACGGGGGAGAGGGAGCGGGCTGGGGACGCCCTCCCCGGTCCCCCCACGCGGGCAGGCACCGGTCCATCCGAGTCTCCGGGCCAGGACTTGGTTCCAAGAAAGAAACACAGCACCCCTCCGAGCCGCCTCCGATGAGCGGGCCCCATGAGGGACCACGCCCGGGCCCGGGAGCCCCTCCCCGGGCCACCCAGTATGGCTCGCGCCAGTCCCCACCTCCCGGCCCGGACTCGGGGTGGAGAGCGGAGGGGGGAGACAAAGTCGCGTCCGACGACCGGGACCCACGCGGGCACGCTGACAGGCCGGGTGCACCCTCGCCGGCCACCTGCGCGAGCAGGGGCCGGTCCGTCCACGTCTCCGGACCCATCGGGACTTGAACCCATTTCTCCAGGGAGACGCCCGGAGCCCACGGGGCAACGCACCCAGGCCCGGGCCAGCCTCTCCGGGTCACCGCTGGCGGCCCAGGCCGGTCCTCACCTCTGGAGTCCGGCTCGGAAAACCATCGGCCCGAAAGCATCTGACGACCGGGACGCACGCGCGTCCACCACCGAGCCCGTGGCGGCCTCCACCGGCCTCAACGCTCGGCCCGAGCCGGTCCCCACCTCCGGAGCGGGACGCGGGGGGCACCGGGAAAGGGAGGTGGGGGGGGTCGGGGAACGAACGCTCCCAAGGGCGGCCCAGGAGAAGGCCGGGCCACCAAGTCCCAGGCGCTCCGGGCGCGGCAGACCCTCTCCTCTCCCACCGCGGCGGCACGACCCGACATGGGTTCCCGCGGCCGGAGGGGCACGGGCGCATGCTGGTCGACCCGGCCAGGCGGCCCCTCAGCCCCGGCTCGGGAGCGCGGCGGCAGTCACAGCCCCATAGATCTGCAGGCCCAATCTCAGGCGACAGCAGGAGGCGCCTACGCCTCGGCGCCACCGGGGCTGCCAGCACCAGCGTCGCCCGCCTCCCGGAACTCTGCTTCGGGCCCGGCGGCTGAGTCACAGCCCTCGACAAGGTCGCCGGAGCTCCGGAGGGAAGGGACAATATAAAAGCGGCCGCCAGGTGGCGCCCGACAACCGGCTCGAACGTCCCCGGGCCGGATCCCGGTCGCCGGCCGGCCACCGAGGACGCCGGAGCGCCGGGCCGCCCAAACGCCCGAGCTCCTCTCGGAGCGGGGCGGGCGTCCCGCGCGGCCCCGAGGGGTCCGCCTCGGAGCTAGCTCCCGGCCCGACACGACACGACACGACACGACACGGCGCGTCCCGATCCCCGGCAGCACACGGGGGCGGGGGTAGCTGGCAAGATGCCGCCGGGAGGCTGCCTGGAAGGGGACGCGATTCCAGGCCATGGGGGGGGGGGGGCGCGGGGAATTCCACGGAGACGCCCACAGTGCCACAAGCGAGATCCCCAGCTCCCCGGAGGGTGAGAGGGAGGGAGGGAGGGAGGGAGGGAGGGAAGGCGGGGACCAGCGAAACGAAACCAGGCAAGCGCTCAGAGAACGACGCAGGAACTCATCCCTTCTGGCACGGGGAAGGGCTTTGGAAAGCTGATACGCAGAGCCCGGAAGCTAGAAACGAAAGTAAACATACACTCTGGCCCCACACAAATGGAAACAAACATCTATTTCCGCACAGACCGCGACAAAGTCCAAAGAGAACACATGGGTGCGTGGGTGGGGAACATGCCCTTGAGGTCAGAACGTGGATTTCAAAATGGACTGACCACAGTCACCGGCGGGCGGGGGCAGGGGGGCGGGGAGCAGCGAGTCAACAGCCATCCACTAAAGAAACCGCGTTCCAGGACATCTACACAATGCAACGTGGTGAGTGTGCGTGCGTGCGTGCGTGCGTGCGTGCGTGTGTGTGTGTGTGCGCGCGCGCGCGCGCGTGAGAGAGAGATTTACAGTAAAGGTTCACAGTGACCTGTCGTCCCACCAAAATCAAACCAAGCCAAACTACCAAAAAGTCAAAGTCAAGCTCTGGGACTGCTGTGGCCCTTCAAGGAGTACGTAAAGGCACACACACATGTACGTGTATGCACACGTGTACACGTACAGACACACACACGTGTACACGTACACACACACACGCATCTGAAAACCTCAAGCATGTCCCATAAGAGGTTCCTGTCCAAAACAGGGCAAGGCCTCATGCAACGCAGCCCCCCCAGAACAAGCAACCCGATGGGGAAAGTGGGCAGGAGGCCTGAACAGAGCAGACCAAGACCAGGCATTTTCATCCACAAGGAAACAAAGCCAGAAAAAACCAACAGAAAACAACGCCCACAAAGGAAACAAAGCAACAAGGACGACGACCCCCACCACTCCAACAGCAACCGCAACACAGTTTTCCACTGTCAACAAAGCAACCAACAGTACCTTTCTTGGGGGGTGGGGGCGGGGACAAAACCAAAAGCCAAAGGAAACCTTTCCCTGAAATACAAGAAACAACTGGGGCTGCCTAGCTGGCGCACTGCTTAAGAATCCGCCCGCCACTGCAGGGGACACGGGTTCGATCCCTGCTCCAGGAAGGTCCCACATGCCGCGGAGCAACGAAGCCCGTGAGGCACAACGACTGAGCCCATGTGCCGCAACTCCTGAAGCCCCCGTGCCTGGAGCCCGTGCTCCGCACCAAGAGAAGCCACTGGCAATGAGGAGCCTGCGCACCACAACGAAGGGGAGCCCCCACTCACCGCAACGGAAAGAAAGCCCGCGCACAGCAAAAAAAGACCCAACGCAGCCCATCAAATACAGAACCATTTTTTTTTTAAATGGAGGGTATGATAGAAAGCGCTGGCATTTCTCTGCACAAGCATACACGGCCAGGCCCAGGATCTGGAATCGCGACAGCAAGTTCCAAACGGCAGAGGAAAGTGGCTCCTGACGGGACACCTATTTTTCACGCTGAGAGAGACCACCACCATGTCATGCTGGAGGACTCAGAGATATCACCTGGCGCCTGACAGAATGGCTCCCCGACAACAGATGACACTACGGAAAACAGCACAGAAGTCCCTGAAAGCACTGCACCAACAACTACCACGTGACCCAGCAACTCCACTACGTGCCCACCGAGGGGGTGAGGGTGACACATACATACACGTGTATGTGTATCCACACCTATCCCTATGTAGCCATAGTTAGGGACATACCGATAGCGCTCTCTGTGTGCATACGTCTCTACCTAGTCACACACAGGCGCGCGCGCGTTTATGACTCAACCCTACCAGGGAATGAGGTCTTGCCATCCGCGGAAACATGGAGAGACCCAGAGGGTATTGCGCTACACAAGATACCTCAGGTCGCGAGACTATCATGTCTGTGAAGAACGTACACAGCAATACACACACATGAACACAAAGAAGGAACCGCAAACAGGTTCCTCGACACCTAAAAGGAACAAATGGGGGGTGGCCAGAGGAGGGAGGGAGGGGGGAAGAGGGAGACGAGTGCAATAGGTGAGGGAGAGGAAGCGGTGCCCACTTCTAGTTATGAAATAAACAACTCACTCGCAGGATGTCATGTACAGCAGGCGGAATAGAGTCCATCCTACTGTCATGACATCGAATGGTGACAGACAGCAACGAGACTTATCACGGAGATCCCTGGGCCATGTGTAAACATAGCCACTCGCTAGGGTATACACCTGAAAACCAATATACTCTTGTCAGTCTGTTAGACTTCCATTTTAAAAGGGCGGGGGGAGGAGGGAGGGAGGGGGGAGGGGGGCAGAGAAAGGAGCAAGAGGAAGAGGAGGGTGGTGGGGGAGGAGGAGGAGGGGGGGAGGAGGAGGAGGAGGAGGAGGAGGAGGAGGAGGAGGAGGAGGAGGAGGAGGAGGAGGAGGAGGAGGAGGAGGAGGAGGAGGAAAAAGATGGCTTGCCTTGAAGAAATCAACAAAAGGAAAGAGCGAGAGAGACAGAGACAGAGGCAGAGAGAGACGCGAAATCAAGAGTGGACACTCAGGTGACTGCAAGAGTTAAGGGAGATTAAGACAAGAAACAAACTCCCAACAGTAGTTTGGTAAGTCCAAAATCAAGATTTGGATATCATGCTGGCATCAAGCACCAACCCTTCTAAATGGACACAAAGACACACAGGCCTCCCTCACTTGGGGCGGGGGGGTCGTCAGGACCAGGAAATGACCATGCAAGCGGAAGCTGGAAAAGGCAACCTTGTTCATCCACGGCGGAAACATACCATGGTCCCACAGCATTCAAAACATTGTATCAAAACATGTACAAACGGCTCTTCCTCACTCCCAATGAAAACTGCAGAGAACGTCCAAAACAGCCAACGTGTGATTTGCTTAGCAGATTGTCATGGAGAGCCTCGACCAGAAAGCATCGCTTTCGGTTTGTAACATCATAGGAACAGCAGTCTCAACAGCGCTTGCCTTCTTGGCGCAGTATCATTTCTACGCCTGGATACACAGTCCTACTTTGGGGTGGGGGGGTGGGGGTGAGGGAGCCCTGCCAGCAGTTCCTATTTTTCAAAGCAGACCTCTTCCCCCTCCCCCCAACCACCACCACCATTTTTCTTATTTTTTTTCTCTTTCCTCTGGTCTCAGGTTCTGCCCAATCCAGTCCACTGGCCTCCATCCCAGGCCACTGTGGGCTGTGTGTACAGATTTGCAAGATGAAGACAGTTCTCCCCAGAGAACCGGGCAGCCGCCCGGCTGAGATCTAAAAACCGATCTGCTCATGCAGTTCCACTTTTTCTTTTTCTCTTTTAAATGGGCTTCTTTCTGTCAAGGAGAAGATTTCCAAATCAAAAGGAGACCGAAAGATTTCTAGGTTCCACAGCTTCAGGATTCCATGGATCGGGGGTGTCAAAAAGTCTGCGCAGGGCCTTCAGTAAAGGCCGTCTTTCTCAGCGCACACAAGTCAACCCGAGACCAAGGCAACCTGAGGGCAAAACCCCTCGCTTGATTTCATTTCTCCCATTAGGCCCCGAACATCAGAGCGCGTGTGACAGAGAGAGAGAGACAGAGAGAGACAGAGACAGAGACAGAGACAGAGACAGAGACAGAGACAGAGAGACAGAGAGAGAGAGAGAGAGAGAGAGAGAGAGAGAGAGAAACCCCACAAAAGAGAAACAAACGAAAACCCCAGCAAAGGTTCCATACATTGTTCGCCAGGATTGGAAGTGATGACGTCGTTGCGGGGGAGGGGGAGAATTATGCGGAGGGCACTTGCAAACCTCGCGGTTGCAGCCAGCAGGTGCTGACAGATACGTTTTTGAAACCGGCTGGCGGCGCCCTTGAGCTTCCTACGGTTCTGACCATACCCGTTCTCAGGGAGGTGGCTGTGGAGCCCAGGATAGGCCACGCCAAAATGCACCTCCGTGGCACAGTGATCATTTGGCGTGACGGTGACCTCAAGCAGGCGGCCAACACAAGAGGGACCCTCGGGCTCTTCTTTGTGTCTCCCTGAAAGCGAGACATCCATCTCTCTCTCGGGTGAAAGGCGCACTCCCTGCATCTGCACCTGGAGTTAGGAGGACGCTCCGATCCCCAAAGTAGGGAATTCATTGGGGCCGAGAAGCCTAGGGAGACAGACACTGTGACTTCTTTCAGGGACCCCCCCCAAGCCCAAACTCTGTTTAGATTCTTCCTTCCCTCAGGGCGCACCCGAAAGCTAAGTCTCTCGGTCTGATCCCTGTCTCACACATGTACTGTCCCTTGGTCTACACAGTCGAAAAGCTGCCCGCCTCAGCCACTTCTCACGGCTAGAAGGTAAAACAACAACAACAACAACAAACGAACACGTGTTCCCGCTCCCGCTTCCTCTATCCGCCTTGAGTCCATGTTAGGATGAGTCCAGCCACGAGGACTCAAGAGGGGCAGAGGGGGAGATTTCCCCCTCCCCCAAACAGGAAGGGGTCTGGAACTCTCTTCCCAGTGGCCACCCAGCTCAGCTCTGGGTGCCTGAACCCTAGTTTGCCTCCTTTCGAGTTTTAAATGCTCTTCCCTGGGTTAGAATCACAAGGAGAGATGCTCACGCATGTATGTCTTCCAAGTTTTACGTGACATGGGGCAGCCCTCCTAAGAAAGCAAAGAAAGACTCAGAGAAGTGGCAACACCTACAATCTCTTCGGTTCTGCTGAGGAGAGGGAGGAAATCTGGGAAAGTAACTATACTATGGCCCGGGCTGGCGGGCGCCGGGGTGGGGGGGGTGTTAAGGGAGCTAAAGGAGGATGAGATTTCTTAGAAACTCATTCTTAGGCACAGAAACATTGGATGGATGCGGGACCCCACCTCTTCTTTTCCCTTGTGTTGGGAAGATCATTTGGCTCCTGCCAGCTGGGGTTTCATGCCCCCACGAATCATCAGGCGAGTGCTCCGGAGAAAAGAGCGAGAGCACAGGTCAGGAGAACATGGAGAAGATGGCTGCCGGATGCCCGGGGCCACACGGATGTCTTCGGGGGCACAGGCACGTCCACGATCTGTGGACCATGTCTACGGCAGATTGGGTGTGTAGGTCATTTTGAACAGGCTCCCATCCACCTGCCCTCATTGGGGTCCTGTCTCCAGCTCCCCTGAGCGGTGCCGTCACGGCCAGGTGAAGACAGGGCTCCTCCAGGGGCGGGCCCGTGCCAGAGAAAGGGAGACGGCAGTGAAGTCATCGAGCTTCGGGTACTTCTACCAGAGTGACTCTCCTTCATCAAGTCCCCGGCAGGTGGAGGGACACGTCTTTCTGACACGGTGGGGCCAGGGGAGGCTTAGAAAAAGGCTTCTGACAACCGCACCATCAAGTATGAGCTCTCCGTTTCCTTGACGGAAGAGTCCCCCACTCTCCCAAGTGGTAGAGCTAGGAACGGGCCCCTCGGGTCCCATCTTACACGTGAGAATGACATGCTGACTTTACCCCTCTTCAAGGCGGAGTTTGTAAAAGGTCAGCCCTGGAGGAAGGACCCAGCTTGTCAGTCCTCTCATGCTATCATCCAAGCCGAGGAGAGCCGTGCCAGGCCTCCACGGAAGGAATACGGCGGTCGGCTGCCTTTGGAGAAGATGGCTCTGTGAGCAGCAGCGTGGAAACCAACCGAGAAGCAGGGGCCACTCTAGAGGCCAGCAGGGTCCTTAGGGGCCCAGCCAGGCCAGGCCAGGCCAGGATGGAGAGAGGGGATGGAGCCGGACCTTTGAGGCCCTAGCCTCCACAGCACCTGGGATTCTGCTGGGATTCTTGAGAAACTCGCTCCACATTCTAGAAGGGCCTGCGTGTCACAAAGATACGAAGCCATACTTTCCTTAAAGAGCACCTGCCCTCAGGAAGTGGCACTCAGCACGCTCGCTGGTGATGGGCCAGACACACCCATAGACACTCAGGTTCCAGGGAAAAGCTTTGCTCAGCTCTTTCTCCCCTTGCGTCCTCAAAACACAAAGCCATCGCTTCCGGATACCAGGGAAGCTCTCAGGTAGGTTTGTGCTGGGGCGGGCGCCAACTAGAACTGTGAAGAGGGGAGATCGGAGCCGCAGAAGCTCTGGGGCCCCGAGGAAAGACGCCGCCGCCGATCCACCTCTCGCACCTTCCTCTCAGCGGGAGGGCCAGGGACTCTCCCCCCGCACAGGATCCTGGCCACACACGAGGGAGGGCCCACACCCACTGTCCTGCTCCTCTTTGCCTGGGGTGGGTTCAGAGACACTGGACTCGGCTCATCCCTCTCCACAGCGGCGCGTCCCTCTCCACAGCCGTGCACGGCAGGCAGCAGAGCAGAAGAACAAGAGCTGGCATCGTCCACCGTTCCCAGAGCTGCTCCATTCCCGTCCACGCGCATCCGGATGGGGCGCACAGACAGGGCGCCCGTCCTGAGGTCACCGTGTCGCTCCAGGTGCGGACTCCCGAGATGGTGACATCTCGGTCGAGGAGACCGTCCCCTGTGAGACCACAGGCTTGGCAGTATTGCCGAGAGCATGCTTCGTGGGCCATCTGCAATTCCATGTCACCGGAAACATACCGTGTCAAACTTGTGCTCGGCCTCCAAGTCAAAGGGCTGCCTGAGGACTTTGACCGACAATTCCAGTTGCTCCTGGCCTAAGAGACACAACTTCTCCCAAGAAAACAAACCGTAACACAATGTAAAGTCTGACCTACCTCCAGACGCGTGTTTGACGTGGCACGGCCATGTCCGGAGGCTCATGTGACTTCCATGCGGGGGCAGCCTGGGAACCGCCTTTCTGAGTCTCCCCCTCCCCGTGCGACCCCAGGGTAGGGCTGGTGCGAAGAGAACGCTGGATGGGATGTAGGCATTGGAAGTGAAGCCACAGCCAAGGCTCTCTGCAGGCTGTCGCCATCCCACACGGTGACAGGTGGGCACAGAGGTGCAGGGTGGAAGGCTGTCCATCCACACATACACACACACACACACACACACACACACACCCACCCCCGCCGCCCTGCGTCTGGCTAGTGTTCCCAGCTGGTGCCCCCTGGACGACAGTGGCCCAGGCCACTCCTGGCTGCCTGGCCGCAGATCCACCGAGGGACAGCTGTGCCTTCCCCCGAGTCTCTCCATGTCTCCCCTGTGGCCCCGCACATCGGTGGCTACCTTTCCCTGTGGGCGCTGACAGCTCCATCGGCACTGCCACCTCCGCCACTGCCACCGGGCACTCAGAGGACTGAGAGCCACAGCCTTCCCTCCCCTCCCCTCCTCCGCAGCCCAGCCCAGCCCTGCCCTGCCCAGCTGCTCCCAGGCCTCTGGAAGGTCCAGTTCCTAGAACGAGGTCTTCATTCCTGTGACTCCCACGGTGTCTCTGCTTCCATGACACAGACCGGCTATGTTGTCCCGACAGTAGGACACACACAGAAACCCTGTGTGAAAATCATGAGGCTGACAGCATCATTCGTCATCTGAGACAGAAAATCAATACAGATATCGTATTAAATACACATAATTATACGTAGGGGTGTGTGTGTGTGTGTGTGTGTGTGTGTGTGTGTGTGTCTGTCTGTCTGTCTGTATCTCACTGCAGTATTCACACAAGCATTGCCAGCCAAGCAGAACCTCAGGTCTCTGTGATAATTGTCCCTGGGGATGTTCTGCCGACTGTCACGCAGAGACCGTCGTTGTACGGAGACACAGGTAAAGACGTGTGTTTGTCAAGACAGGAGAACACAGAAAACACATCCTGTTTCACAGGGATGAACTAGTGTCATGATGCCAACCTGGGGACACGGGCGCCCGTTCATGCTCCTGGCCAGGCCCTGCAAGCATTAGGGGACCATCGCTTCTGTCCTTGTATGGGCCGCTCACTGCACCGAGTTCTTAGTCACCTCACGTAGCCCTCACCGCAAATCCACACCTTGAACGTGGTCCTCCTTCCTCATCGCCACCGCCACCACGTTCCTCCTGGTCTCTTTAAACGCGCACGCGTCCCTGGTGGGTGGGGTAAGGAGCCAGCTCCCCCCACCCCACCCCACTCCGGTGCCTGCCTGCCTGCCTGCCTGCCTGCCTGCCTGCCTGCCTGCGTGCGTGCGTGCGTAGAGTAGAAGCAGGGAATGTTCTGTCGTTCCCCCTTCCCAACCCGCGAACGAAGGAAACCTTCGTGTATCTTTCTATACTTTATGTGCTGTCGCCTACATGTGTTCCCCCATTTTTCTTTATCCACAAGAGCTCCCTGCAGTCCCCACTCTCTGTATGAACGGCATTCACACACGTCCAAAGTGAATTTATTTCAGCTTCTATCGGGTGGCATATCCAGATAGATCCTTTAGGTCAGGAAGCACAGAAACACAGCCAAGTCGAGTGAGTGCTGAACCAGAGTCATTTAGGAATCCTATGAGGTGACCAGTGTGGAAGGAGCATGTGTTCCAAGGCACTTCTTTTGATGTCTTAGGTTTACCTAGCCAGCAATGCAGATCCCATGAAAGTGGGCAGAGATCTTTTCTCCATAGGCTCTCCTGTTACGGAACGCAAGTGTGTTCCCGTGCCCACGGACGACACACAGTGAGGCCAAACAAGGGGACACGTCAGAGTTTGGGGCAGGGGAAGGTTTCTAGCATGGCCGAGCAAGGGGAGGGTGGGAATCTTTCTTTTCCAGAAAAGTTAGAACTTCTCTCAAGTTGCATGGGCCCAGAAAATGCTTTCTCCTCTTCGATCATCAGTCAAGGAAAGGTAGCACCTGGTTTTTCACGAGGAGATTTTCTTCCTAATTCCAGTTATCTTATAAAATAAAGAAGAAAAATTATGTTAATGTTTCACATAAGCGTCCAGGACTATTTCACTTCCATGATTTGAAGAAATGTTATTTTCTCTCCAACTGACACTGTCCTTGAAGGACCAAGCTAAACTTCTAAGCAGCCAAATTCCAAATAATTTTGAGACTAGGAAATACAAAGTGTAGTGTCATAGATTGATTGATGGATCCATTGATTTCATCAGACAGCAGTCATCACTTCTAAGATTATTCGAACACCACTAACGTTTGGGTAACAAAGTTGAGATGTCTGCGCTCGAGCACGTGCGCGCGCGCGCGCGCGCGCGTGTGTGTGTGTGTGTGTGTGTGTGTGTGTGTGTGTGTGACTCATAAGGGGATGTTTTCCATAGCTGTGCACTATGGCACTGCAGGATCTCTGGTTGCTGAGTACCCAGAGGTGGAAGCCCCGATACAGAGCTTGGACTGTGAAGTTATGCATGGGTTCTCAATGGTGTGTGTGGGGTCGGCCCCCCTAATCCCCCATGTTGGTTGTTCAACGGTCAACTCTAATATATAGATCAGAGAGGATATCATCCATGTGCTTCATATGAATAACTTTCCCAAATAATCTTTATCTTTTTCAAAGGAAGACATCCTGTAATCCATTTCATAAGATGCTATTGGGAACCTACTCCCCCAGCATGTGAATTATCCCTACAGAGCACAAGATCCCTGAGAAGGAGGAGCCCTGGACGCTGAGACACCAGGAAAGTAGGCTTTTAGATGATATTTTCTGCTTCTCATGAGATGACGGTGTCTACTGATCCTATTCAAGTGTGTAAAATGAGAGCCCCCTGGCAAGGATCAGCAGAAGGTCTTTGCTGCTGGGCCCTGGGCTCTTCCTTTCAGTGGGGAGGCCAAGAGCCTCAAGAAGGAAGGAAGGAAGGAAGGAAGGAAGGAAGGAAGGAAGGAAGGAAGGAAGGAAGGTAGGTGGGAGGGAGGGAGGGAGGGAGGGAGGGAGGGAGGGGAGGGTTTGCCCGGTGCCATCAGGCCCGTGTGTCACCCTAAAGAGAAGGGCAGCCATCGCCACTGCTGGAATCATGTCCCCATTTCCTGGGCAGGACATTCAAGAAGGCCTCCTCCTGTGTGTTTCGTGCATCACCTCGACGGTGCCCCCAGGAATAGTCACCGGAGGGAACTGTGCAGCTGAGCCAACCTGCCTGGGAACACAGCCTCCTTCCTTTAAGAAGTGGAAAACTCGCCCAGTGCTCTCTCTGTTGTTGTTTTTCCGGTCCTTATCCTTGTCCTTGTCGTCGTCGTCGTGGTCGTCGTCATCGTTACTGTTGTTAACAAGTGAATGAGAGTGAGTCAGAAAGAGAAAAACAAATATTGTATATTCACACATATATGTGGACTGCAGAAAAATGGTACACATCAACTGGTGTGCAAGGCAGAAAGAGAGACACAGATGTAGAGCACAAACATATGGACACCAAGTGGGGAAAGCGGGGAGGGTTGGGGGGGAATGAATTGGAAGATTGGGGTACCAAATTGTACACTCTAAATATATACAGTTTATTGTAAAACATGAAAAGAAAAAAAGTTAAGAAAAAGTGAATGATGCCTCCGTCTAGAGGAATACTTGGCAGTTATTATGTTCAGGACCATTTCTTTTTCTGCCATTGATGGAAAACTCCTTGGATCCCGTTAGCATTTATGGATTCAAGGAGTGCAGTTCTTCATAGGTTCTGTCACGTCGTTAGGAGGGGAATCCTCATCAAGTTGCTTCAACCAGGACTATGTGTCCTTCAGATGCGGAGATGGAAATGAATGGTGCTCTGCGGGGCGGTGGGGGGGCGGGGGCGCGATGATAGGCACCCAGGACTCCTTCCCCCAGGCCTCCTTTTGTTCCCTCACTGCTTCCTGGAGAAGGGACACCCCCCTCCCCCCACGCACACACCGTCTAGGTGTGCTATTTGCTGTCCATAATTTCCCGTGCCCTTTGGGCATGGCTGATAGAGACGGACATGAAGCAGCAGGACGGCAAGCTGGCACCTGGGCCTAGGGAAGTTTCACAAGTGAAATATCAGAACTGGAGCTGGGACAGACATGCCTCCCCTTCCCGGGGCCGGGGGGGGGGGGGTGCGGAAGCTGGGCTGGGGGAGCTGGAGACGAGGGGCACAGAGAGAGGCAGGGAAGGGAGGCCCCACGTGGGCCTGGGAGAGACGGGGATGGGGAGGGCGGGGCGGTGGGGGGCAGGGGGCCACTGCTGACCGGCCTGGGTTCGGGTTCCCTGTCCCCCGTCCTGCTGAGAACGTGCCTTTGCTTCCTGCCCTCAGGTGTGCGAGAGGAGCACGTTTCTTTTCAATAAAGACCAATACATCATGTCACACTATGTTTGGTTTTGCTTGTTCATGTTCCAGACGAGGCCAACGAACTCTCCCAGGGGAGGTGTGGGTACAAAGGATCTGACAGGATGGGAGGGTGCGGGTCTGCGCATGGGCCAAGAAATCCAGAAAATCTGTCGTAGCTGAGACTCAGGCCTTTTTCAGAAATAGGCCAAGAGAGTTCAGCTTTGACCATTCCCTGCCAAGCAGTCATCACAGGTGCTTCCTGGAAGGGATTGAGTTGCAGAAACCAGCGTGGCCCGCAGCCCTCAGGCCTCAGCCCGGCAGGCAGGCAGGCAGGCAGCGGCTATTGTCTGTTGGTCCCGCCCCCGCCCCCGCCCCCGCCCCCGCCCGCTTCTCCACCGCTCGCTCCTTCCCAAGTCGCCAGGGCTGATAGTTGCCGGGAGAGGGGGAGGGGAAGTCCGGACGCTTCATTCCGCAGGGCCTTGTTCAATCGCTTCATTCAAATGCAGAATGCTCTCCGGTCAGATCGGGAGCCTTTGACTTTGCCTCGAGCTCCCCTTTATCGAACGGCTTTTTTTTTTCCTTCCCCAATTTCCCCACCCTTAGGCTGCCCCCTCCAAACTGCAGGGAGGGAGGGAGGGAGGGAGGGAGGGAGGGAGAGAGGGAGGGAGGGAGGGAGGGATGGGTGAAGGTTGTGTGAGAACTTCTCCTTGTCTCAGGCAAATAGGAGTCCCCTCTTTTTCCTAACCCAGGAAACCCCACTAAACCATTTGAGAATCACGGACATGCGTGGAAGCAAACGTCTTAACTTGAGATCGTGCTCTGCTGTGGGAGGACAGAAAGGAGGGCCAGAATGTCCGGTCTTGTGCTGTCCAGTTCTTAAGCGACTTGAATTCAAGGAGACACATTTTGGGGCGGCCTACTCTGAACATATTGAAAGCTGACCTGGTGACTGTGTGTGTGTGTGTGTGTGTGTGTGTGTGTGTGTGTGTGTGTGTGTGTGTGAGAGGGAGAGGGAGATGGAGGGAGGGAGGGAGGCGGGGAGGGAGGGAAAGGGAGAAAATAGGTTAGTAGAGGCCTCCATTTCATGAAAACTGTTTCTGAGTTCTGAGAACAGGTCGGTTCTGTGAAACAGTTATCATATCTCCTCTCAGGAGGCAGTGATGTTGATGGGCTCCCAAAAACTAGGCCTGTGGTGCAAGCAATCAGGTTATTTCCTAAGAGGCACTTGTATGGAAACCAAAGGAAGACAAAGGTCCATCACTGGAGCCGATTATAAACCAGTGGGGGGGGGGGGAGCGTGTGGGGGGCGGTGTCAGTGAAGAAGATTTGTAGATGTTAGGGTGGAAGCAACTTTAGCAGTTTGAAATGGCTGTGATGATGTCGGGTGTTTGGTTCGACTTTCAGAGTGGCTCTCACAGAAACAGGCACCAGGATGGTTTCCACAGGAGCTGTGGTGGCCATGTCTCTAAAGTTTTCACCAAGTCCTCCAGCTTCGGTCTGTAGGGCTTCAGGCAAAGGGCCGTTTTCGTTGTCAGTGATGCCAAGTCAAAAGGGTGGGCGAAAGTGGGAAACATTCATGGAGAGAGTTGTAGCCAGATATTGGGGGCAACTTGAAAGACTTCAGGATCCAGTCCGGTTTTCAGGTGAAAAGCAACACCCTAAGGAAAATGAATAGCACCAGAATCTCATATCCACAAGTGTGTATTCCCGTTTTATGGAAACGTAACGTGGGCCTCTAAGGAACGCGTGCAAGTGACTCTCTTGCCAAAGAAATAAGGAGCCTCACGGAGAGTTTCTGAATTCTGGACGGAGCAGGTAGGGAGAAAAAGAGAAGTGATTCCATTTTGCTGACAAGGGTACAAGTCACCAAATGGATGTCCAACTTTTAAAATAAATTGGGTTTTGTTTGTTTTCATTTTCCCTTGTAGCTGGAAAAGAAAAGATTTCACAATCCGTCCTGTTCTCTCTCTCTCTCTCTCACTCAGGTTAGGAGATTCTTTTCTGTTTGAAATAATGGAAGCATTTATAATGTCGTGCAGTTTCAGGTGTACAGCACAGTGATTTAGATAGAAAGATAGGTAGATAGATAGATAGATATAGATTCTGTTTCAGATTTTTTTTCTCTTATAGGTTATTACAAAGTATTGAGTATAGTTTCCTGTGCCAAGTCGTAAGAGCTTGTTGATTATCCACTTTACGTATAGGAATGTGTATATGTTCATCCCAAGCTCCTAAGGTATCCGCACCCTGGCCCCCCCCCCCCCCCGCCCCCAGCGGCTTCCCCAATCAGTCCTATTGTAGACAAGTAGTCATACACACACTATCATCCTAGTCCTCAGTTCATTCAGCCCCACGTAGGTCACTCGTTCTTCTCGGAGTCCAGTTTTCCCATCGGCCCTGTCAATCTTGCCTGATGATTGAGCGTGACTGGAAAAGTGATGGTCCCAAGAAGTTTGCAAGAGCTTTTGTGAAGGCTCATAGAGACTTGCCCCAGCGAAGTGGGTGCCTTGATCACTGCAGGCTGTGGAAGGTATACCCAAAGTGGCAAACACAATTTTTTTTTTAACCGTCTCTATGCCATGGTGAGGACAGAAGGCTTGCAGCAAGGGAAGGCTTCAACCCACATGGAAACCATTACTCACCGTCACAGGAACGTTTGGATGACCCCTTACTACGTGCCAGTGGAGTGAAGTCCAGTGGCCGGGGCTCAGGGGTTCCCTGAGAGAGGAGGTTCTGACGCCTCTGGGGACAAAGAGAATTGTTTTCCCCCAGGGTGACAAGCATGACAGGTCAGCCATTGCAAGGTAACCTGTAGAAATCTTCCCACACAGCATCTATTTACAATTGGAGCCATTCGAAATGCACCAAGGTGGGTGGCGGAATGCGGGGGGGCGGCGGGGACCTGGGGGGGGGGGGGGTGAGGTTCCCCCAGGAAGCCTGAGACATGGAGACCCAGTGGCCGGCCGGGCTGCTTGCCCCTCTCTGGGGTCTGCTGTCCCTCTCTGGGGTCTGCTGTAGCCCCGACCCTCTGTTGAATGGACAGAATGGAATTGATCCACGTGTGGCCCCCCCCCCCCACCCCCCATCATCTTTCAAGAGGCTGTTGTTGCCGCCTCGGCATGAAAACTCGGGTGGAATATCTCCTTGATACTGGGCTCCAGTCCCTGTCGTGTGAGCCTCCATTTGGACGACCGAAAAACCCTGTATGCCAGGGCAGAGAAGAAGGATCCCATCATTTCCAGAGCAGCTGGAACACACACCCGTGTATAGACACAAGCCAAAGAAGGCTTCACGTTCCTTCCTCTTCGACAACGCTTCCCATGTCAGGAAACCTCTCCAGGAAGCCTACTCCGTTTCATGGCTCTGCTTTCGAAGGAGAGAGAACACATTCTTGAGCTAGGCCCTCTCCTCTTGGATCCTCTCTCAACATGCATTCTAAGTGCAAAAGGACTTCATGTGTCCATTCGGTTTGGGGGCAAAATGTGTCCAAAATACCCCCAACGAGTGTAAAACAGTTAGATAGGTCAACTGGGGAAACAGTGCCTCCTTAGCCACGTCACCCACAATCCCAGGGAAAGACTTGCTAGGCAAAGAGAGAAGCCTCTTTCCTTGTGAGCCAACCCTGGCTCTTTGAATATCAAGAGGACTAAGTCCCACGTGAGTCCCCCAAGACCTGATAAAGGTAACCTAGAAAAGAAGTGATGATTTTTAGAAAGACATAAGCCTGCCTGCCTGCCTGCCTGCCTTCCTTCCTTCCTTCCTTCCTTCCTTCCTTCCTTCCCTTCCGGAAAAAGGAAGGAAAGCTTTCTCTCTCATGACGGAGAGAGCAGAGCAATAGAAGAAACACCCAAGCCCGAGCCCAAAGTTGGCCTTTTTCACCGAGAGACAGAAAACTGAATTCTAGTTTTGCACTGGGTTTCCTGTTGATACGAACACTCATGTGTGTCCTTGAATCCATCCTCATCCTTAAGCAGTCCTGACCCACGGTTCCCATTCCTTTCCGAAGATTCCTTCTCCTCAGAAACCTTTTCCAATCGCCTGTGCCCAGTTTTAGCTTTTCCCTTGTGTCCTTTGTTTCCCATTTCGAAATGACTAGCTTTAGGACCGAGAAATGTCTTTTTTTCCCTCCCCCAAACCTTATCTGCATACCTTCTACCTTGCCTCCCCCCCTCCCCACACTCCCCAAAGAGGTCCTCTTCAACACGTTCCTTCTTTAGGATGCCTCATCCTTGGACATTTGTCACCGCCCCCCCCCGCCCCCCACCCCACCCCACCCCACCCCACCCCACCCCACCCCACCCCAATCCAATGAAAGTAAGGAAGCCAACCACAGTGACCCGTGTGAACATGGACTGCCTTGTAGAAGTCCAGGCTCCTGCCTAGTTTGTGGTTTCCCTAAAGCGCAAGATCTGTGTAGGCATGGAAGCACGCATATGCTCCAACTCTCCGGAGCAGGGAGACCCTTAGGCTTGTGGAGCTAGGGACGTTTCAGCATTTTCCCTTCTTTGGAGATGATGTAGACAGGCTGCTGAATGTCCATTCTTTCATGGCACTCAGTCCACCCCTAAACCTAGAGATGTTGGAAAGTCTTGAAGTCGGCCTATGGAAAAGAGTTCTTGTGGAAGACGTTCCCTTACACATTCTCCTCATCTCGTCCACACTTCTGTCCTCTGTGTGTTATGAGCGGTCCCACTTGGATGATTCGTGATTTCTTAAGACAGGAAAGCAGTCAGTCCTCATCTCTACACCTCCCGGCCGCCCCCTCCACCACCCTGTTCCCGTGAGAGATTTTCTTCCTGCTTTCAGACGGGAGAAGGAAAGGAGGGTCCGTGTTCCCCTCCTGTTGTCACCTCGCATGGCAAAATCTCCCTATGCCACGGAGGCCCATTTGGGGGCGGTGTCCTGCGGGCCCGAAGACCTTCCGAGTCAACCTCAAGGAGGATGAGGATGTTCTCTCTTGCCACCGAACCGGTGAACCCGATGGCCTTCTAAGCAATGATGTCTCATCAGCCCACCCCACCCGTTTCACACAGAACGGAACAGCCTCTCCTGGATGACTCGGAGCAGGGGAGTTCCTGGGTCTGTCAGAGAGGGCCCTCTGCTGGCGGTGGGTGAAAAAGCACTGCACAGGACAGGAGGTGTTCGTGGTGTCCTTGGGAAGGAAAGGCGGGGGGGCATTTTATTCTTGGAAAGCTTATGCTGGCCCAGGATGTACACTATGAAAGATGATGCGACCTCATTTGGGGCGGGCACCAGAGGAGGGAGACGCGGGGCGGGGGGGGGGGGGGGGGCGGGGAGGTGTAGAAACGCATGAAAGCGGTCCTACCTTAAATGAATAAAAAAATAACAAGCAATATAACATGTACAATAAAATAGAGCACACGCAAAGGAAACGAAGGCAAAGTACAGGAAACGAAGAGAAAAATGCAAAGCCTATATACAGTGCTTCCATGTTCCTC
>NW_026648454.1:0-7500 GCF_030028045.1 Hippopotamus amphibius kiboko | reverse complement strand
CCGGCCGACGCGCGCTCGCGTGGCGCCCTCGCGGGAGGAGGGGGGAGGCGGCGACCCGGGCCGAGGCCCGAGACGGTCCCCCCCACCACACCGGGGGCGGCGCGGACACGGCGGCCGGTCCGCAACGCGCTGGCCGGGCCCCGACCCACGCTCGGGCGGGAGCGCCGGGGGACGGCGGCCCCCCCTCGCCCCAGCCGCAACGACCTCGGCGGACGGGCGGCGGCGGCGGCGGGCCACGGGAGCGGCGCCGCAGCGGGCCCGGGGAGCGAGACGCACCGGGGCGCGGCCCCGGGGGCCGGCAGGCGGGACGGACGGACGGGAGCAGGCAGACGGATGGACGCAGACAGGGTGGGCGAGGCGCGGCTGGGCGGCGTCGCGCACGCGCAACGACACAGCGGCAGGAAGCCTCCGGGGGCGGGGGAGACGGGCGCGCGCGCCCCCGCGGGGGGGACCCGGGGGCCACCCCAAGGACACGGACGCGAGTCCGCCGCCGGGGCACGACACGGGGTCTCACCGCCAGAGGCCCTCCAGCACAGGGGCGGTCCCACAGCACGCACGACGGCGCCTGGCCTCCTCGGGCCCCCGTGGGACCTCCTCGCAGGGGCTCGCGGCCGCCACCGCCGACCCCGGAGAGCCGCGGCCGGCCCGCGACAACACTCTCCCGCACGCGCACCGGCGCGCCCCCACACCGCCCACCTCTTCTTCCCCGTCGGGAACCGACAAGCACTCCACCAGGGGACGCCGCCGGCCGTGGCGGCCGGGGGCGGCACCCTCACGGGGCAGGGCCAGGCTCGATCCCGGGCGGGGGAAGGGGTGGGGGGCAGGGGCGAGGGCAGACCGGCGGCGACGGGGAGGGGGCGGCTCACACGCACGGCCAGGGCCACGGAGCAGGGCCGGGGGCGCCACCCAGGGGGAGACAAAGGGCCGGGGCACAGCCGGGCCACCAGGAAAACCAGCGCGGGGCCCCACCGCCCCACACCAGGGGGCGGTCCCGCCAACGCCTGGGACGCCGGCCGGCGCCCGCCACCCTCGAGGGCCTCCCCACGACCCGGCCCCGCCGCCGGGGCCTAGCATGCGACGGTTCCCCCCGCGTGCAGCGGAGGAACCCGTCCACCCCTTCGCGCATCCATCTGCGTCGCCTCCACACATCCATCACCACCTCAGCCGACCCCAAGGGCTCACACGTCCTGGGGAAACGCTCCCGAGCCAGGCGGCCCGACCTAGGGCCACACACCGCCGCCGGCTGCGGCTCGAGGCAAGGGCAGGCGCGGCAGGGCTCCCCGTGGCTGCGGGACTGGGGAGCCGGGACCGGGGGGTCCCCCCCTCCGGGCTCGCCAACGGAGGCGACCCCGCACGCACACACGCCACCCCGCGCCTCGGACACCGGCTCGGCTCGGCCCGGCGGGACCCTCCCCCGACTCGGAGGGGGGAGGCGCGGGCCACGGTAGGCAAAGAGCGGCGCTCGGCCCCACCGCGGGACCGGCGCACCCCTCCCGCGGAGGCGAGGGGGGTCTACCCACGTGCTCTGGCAGTCGCCACGGTGGCCACTGCACACTTGGGAGGGGCGGCAGCTGGGGGGTTCGGTACCCCAAGGCTCCCTCTCGGATCGCTAGAGAAGGCTTTCTCACCGAGGGCGCGTCATCCCCCACTCAGCGCCTCTCCTTCGGGCCCGCAGAGGCGCTTCCGTGAGCCGCCTACACCTCCTCCAGTCGCCTGGAGGGGAGGGGGTCTGCGGTATGGGTAAGCACACGGCCCACGGGAGCGTTCGCGGCCAGGACCGGGGCACGACCTCGGTAAGGCTTGCTGCCCTCGGGCTCGCCCCTCGGGCCCTCGAGGGGGAGCACGCCCAAGATGCGTGACACAGCCCCCTCTCTCACAGGCCCCGGCCCCCACGATCGCTCCCACGCCCGCGCGCAGCCCCCCACGTAGTGGGGACCACACGGGGCGTGCGCTCGGCCAAGCTCAGGCCCCCACGGCACGCCGCTGAGGACCAGCACAACGAGGCGGCCCCTGGCCCCACCGCCGGGGGAACAGGCGGGCGCACCTCCCTTACCGTCTCGACCCCCCCCAAGAGAGAGCCGCTCACGGCACCCGCCACGGTGGCGGAGACCCGAGGGACACGCTGGGAAAGGGGAACAACACCACCGCTCGGCCTCGGGCACCTGAGGGACGACCTGGAGCGCTCCAGGAGCACCACGGAGGGCCAGGCGCGGCACGCTCGCACACCGACGGGGGGCGCGCAGCGTGGCGGCGGGGCGGCCCTCCCCGCCGCGGGGAGGACCCGCTCGCGAGGCGTACGCCAAAGAGGCACAGCGAGAGCGTCTGCTGCGTCCGAGGACCCCGGTCCCCGCCCACGCTGGGAGGCGGGGGCGGGAGACCGCGGGTTCGGGGCCGGAGGCCGGCACCCCTGCCTTCCGCACACCCCGGCAGGCGGGGCGGAAGAGAGGCGAGGAGCCCGCGGACAGAACGAGAAGAGCGGTCCCGTCCCCCAGGAACGTCCGTCCCCTCGTCTGGCACGGCTTAGGCCCAGCCCAGCGGAGCGTGGCACCACCACATTCAATCGGTTGACCCACCCAGCCTAAAGCCACGGCGGGGGAGGCCCGCAGGGGGAGGCACGGCGAAGACACCGTCACACGGAGGCCCCGCTTCCGCCCTCGCCGCGCCCCTTCGTCTCGGGCAAAGAGCAGCCAGCCACCCCAGAACGAGAACGCCTGACACGGGGCACAGAGCCTGTGGGGTGGGGGTCGTGCCGGCCACTCACCACCGGGTGCCTGCAGCGGGGGCAGCGCACAGGGTCGAGCACCCGACGCCACCTGGCCCCGCCGCCCTCGGGCTCAGCCAGAGGCCGGAGGCGGCAACCGCGGGTCGGGGCAGCCGGTACGCGCACGCAAGAGCCGGCGCGCAGGCCCAAGCGGGCAAGCTCAAGCGGCAAGGACCGAGCCGGGCGTCAGACAGCCGCCCCCCAGCCCGGAGTCCTGCCCGCGTCCGGAGCCCCAGCGTCTATCGGCGACAGACGCAGAAGAACACCGTGTCAGCACCTATCTGGTGGCAAAAAGGCCCCATTTCCGGCGGAAGAAATCATCGCGCCCGACAGCGGGGCCCACCCACGAGGTTCACGGGGGCCCCCGGAACCTCGGTCCGGCCACCTGCCCCCCAACACTTCCCCATCCACACTTGCCCCGGAGCGCCCGGGGCCACCTGGTCGACCCGGGGATGGAGGGGTGGGCAGAGTGGGCCGGGGACACGGGGGAGAGGGAGCGGGCTGGGGGACGCCCTCCCCGGTCCCCCCACGCGGGCAGGCACCGGTCCATCCGAGTCTCCGGGGCCAGGACTTGGTTCCAAGAAAGAAACACAGCACCCCTCCGAGCCGCCTCCGATGAGCGGGCCCCATGAGGGACCACCGCCCGGGCCCGGGAGCCCCTCCCCGGGCCACCCAGTATGGCTCGCGCCAGTCCCCACCTCCCGGCCCGGACTCGGGGTGGAGAGCGGATGGGGGGGAGACAAAGTCGCGTCCGACGACCGGGACCCACGCGGGCACGCTGACAGGCCGGGTGCACACCCTCGCCGGCCACCTGCGCGAGCAGGGGCCGGTCCGTCCACGTCTCCGGACCCATCGGGACTTTGAACCCATTTCTCCAGGGAGACGCCCGGAGCCCACGGGGCAACGCACCCAGGCCCGGGCCAGCCTCTTCCGGGTCACCGCTGGCGGCCCAGGCCGGTCCTCACCTCTGGAGTCCGGCTCGGAAAACCATCGGCCCCGAAAGCATCTGACGACCGGGACGCACAGCGCGTCCACCACCGAGCCCGTGGCGGCCTCCACCGGCCTCAACGCTCGGCCCGAGCCGGGTCCCCACCTCCGGAGCGGGACGCGGGGGGGCACCGGGAAAGGGAGGTGGGGGGGGTCGGGGGAACGAACGCTCCCAAGGGCGGCCCAGGAGAAGGCCGGGCCACCAAGTCCCAGGCGCTCCGGGCGCGGCAGACCCTCTCCTCTCTCCCACCGCGGCGGCACGACCCGACATGGGTTCCCGCGGCCGGAGGGGCACGGGCGCATGCTGGTCGACCCGGCCAGGCGGCCCCTCAGCCCCGGCTCGGGAGCGCGGCGGCAGTCACAGCCCCATAGATCTGCAGGCCCAATCTCAGGCGACAGCAGGAGGCGCCTACGCCTCGGCGCCACCGGGGCTGCCAGCACCAGCGTCGCCCGCCTCCCGGAACTCTGCTTCGGGCCCGGCGGCTGAGTCACAGCCCTCGACAAGGTCGCCGGAGCTCCGGAGGGAAGGGACAATATAAAAGCGGCCGCAGGTGGCGCCCGACAACCGGCTCGAACGTCCCCGGGCCGGATCCCGGTCGCCGGCCGGCCACCGAGGACGCCGGAGCGCCGGGCCGCCCAAACGCCCCGAGCTCCTCCCGGAGCGGGGCGGGCGTCCCGCGCGGCCCCCGAGGGGTCCGCCTCGGAGCTAGCTCCCGGCCCGACACGACACGACACGACACGGCGCGTCCCGATCCCCGGCAGCACACGGGGGCGGGGGTAGCTGCAAGATGCCGCCGGGAGGCTGCCTGGAAGGGGACGCGATTCCAGGCCATGGGGGGGGGGGGGGGCGCGGGGAATTCCACGGAGACGCCCCACAGTGCCACAAAGCGAGATCCCCAGCTCCCCGGAGGGTGAGAGGGAGGGAGGGAGGGAGGGAGGGAGGGAAGGCGGGGACCAGCGAAACGAAACCAGGCAAGCGCTCAGAGAACGACGCAGGAACTCATCCCTTCTGGCACGGGGAAGGGCTTTGGAAAGCTGATACGCAGAGCCCGGAAGCTAGAAACGAAAGTAAACATACACTCTGGCCCCACACAAATGGAAACAAACATCTATTTCCGCACAGACCGCGACAAAGTCCAAAGAGAACACATGGGTGCGTGGGTGGGGAACATGCCCTTGAGGTCAGAACGTGGATTTCAAAATGGACTGACCACAGTCACCGGCGGGCGGGGGCAGGGGGGGCGGGAGCAGCGAGTCAACAGCCATCCACTAAAGAAACCGCGTTCCAGGACATCTACACAATGCAACGTGGTGAGTGTGCGTGCGTGCGTGCGTGCGTGCGTGCGTGCGTGTGTGTGTGTGTGCGCGCTGCGCGCAGCGCGTGAGAGAGAGATTTACAGTAAAGGTTCACAGTGACCTGTCGTCCCACCAAAATCAAACCAAGCCAAACTACCAAAAAGTCAAAGTCAAGCTCTGGGACTGCTGTGGCCCTTCAAGGAGTACGTAAAGGCACACACACATGTACGTGTATGCACACGTGTACACGTACAGACACACACACGTGTACACGTACACACACACACGCATCTGAAAACCTCAAGCATGTCCCATAAGAGGTTCCTGTCCAAAATAGGGCAAGGCCTCATGCAACGCAGCCCCCCCCAGAACAAGCAACCCGATGGGGAAAAGTGGGCAGGAGGCCTGAACAGAGCAGACCAAGACCAGGCATTTTCATCCACAAGGAAACAAAGCCAGAAAAAACCAACAGAAAACAACGCCCACAAAGGAAACAAAGCAACAAGGACGACGACCCCCACCACTCCAACAGCAACCGCAACACAGTTTTCCACTGTCAACAAAGCAACCAACAGTACCTTTCTTGGGGGGTGGGGGCGGGGACAAAACCAAAAGCCAAAGGAAACCTTTCCCTGAAATACAAGAAACAACTGGGGCTGCCTAGCTGGCGCACTGCTTAAGAATCCGCCCGCCACTGCAGGGGACACGGGTTCGATCCCTGCTCCAGGAAGGGTCCCACATGCCGCGGAGCAACGAAGCCCGTGAGGCACAACGACTGAGCCCATGTGCCGCAACTCCTGAAGCCCCCGTGCCTGGAGCCCCGTGCTCCGCACCAAGAGAAGCCACTGGCAATGAGGAGCCTGCGCACCACAACGAAGGGGAGCCCCCCACTCACCGCAACGGAAAGAAAGCCCGCGCGCACAGCAAAAAAAGACCCAACGCAGCCCATCAAATACCAGAACCATTTTTTTTTTAAATGGAGGGTATGATAGAAAGCGCTGGCATTTCTCTGCACAAGCATACACGGCCAGGCCCAGGATCTGGAATCGCGACAGCAAGTTCCAAACGGCAGAGGAAAGTGGCTCCTGACGGGACACACTATTTTTCACGCTGAGAGAGACCACCACCATGTCATGCTGGAGGACTCAGAGATATCACCTGGCGCCTGACAGAATGGCTCCCACGACAACAGATGACACTACGGAAAACAGCACAGAAGTCCCTGAAAGCACTGCACCAACAACTACCACGTGACCCAGCAACTCCACTACGTGCCCACCGAGGGGGTGAGGGTGACACATACATACACGTGTATGTGTATCCACACCTATCCCTATGTAGCCATAGTTAGGGACATACCGATAGCGCTCTCTGTGTGCATACGTCTCTACCTAGTCACACACAGGCGCGCGCGCGCGTTTATGACTCACCCTACCAGGGAATGAGGTCTTGCCATCCGCGGAAACATGGAGAGACCCAGAGGGTATTGCGCTACACACAAGATACCTCAGGTCGCGAGACTATCATGTCTGTGAAGAACGTACACAGCAATACACACACATGAACACAAAGAAGGAACCGCAAACAGGTTCCTCGACACCTAAAAGGGAACAAATGGGGGGTGGCCAGAGGAGGGAGGGAGGGGGGAAGAGGGAGACGAGTGCAATAGGTGAGGGAGAGGAAGCGGTGCCCACTTCTAGTTATGAAATAAACAACTCACTCGCAGGATGTCATGTACAGCAGGCGGAATAGAGTCCATCCTACTGTCATGACATCGAATGGTGACAGACAGCAACGAGACTTATCACAGAGATCCCTGGGCCATGTGTAAAACATAGCCACTCGCTAGGGTATACACCTGAAAACCAATATACTCTTGTCAGTCTGTTAGACTTCCATTTTAAAAGGGCGGGGGGAGGAGGGAGGGAGGGGGGAGGGGGGCAGAGAAAGGAGCAAGAGGAAGAGGAGGGTGGTGGGGGAGGGAGGAGGAGGGGGGGGGGAGGAGGAGGAGGAGGAGGGGAGGAGGAGGAGGAGGAGGAGGAGGAGGAGGAGGAGGAGGAGGAGGAGGAGGAGGAGGAAAAAGATGGCTTGCCTTGAAGAAATCAACAAAAGGAAAGAGCGAGAGAGACAGAGACAGAGGCAGAGAGAGACGCGAAATCAAGAGTGGACACTCAGGTGACTGCAAGAGTTAAGGGAGATTAAGACAAGAAACAAACTCCCAACAGTAGTTTGGTAAGTCCAAATCAAGATTTGGATATCATGCTGGCATCAAGCACCAACCCTTCTAAATGGACACAAAGACACACAGGCCTCCCTCACTTGGGGCGGGGGGGTCGTCAGGACCAGGAAATGACCATGCAAGCGGAAGCTGGAAAAGGCAACCTTGTTCATCCACGGCGGAAACATACCATGGTCCCACAGCATTCAAAACATTGTATCAAAACATGTACAAACGA
>NW_026648453.1:60000-66753 GCF_030028045.1 Hippopotamus amphibius kiboko | reverse complement strand
GAGCCTCAAGAAGGAAGGAAGGAAGGAAGGAAGGAAGGAAGGAAGGAAGGAAGGAAGGAAGGTAGGTGGGAGGGAGGGAGGGAGGGAGGGAGGGAGGGAGGGAGGGAGGGGAGGGTTTGCCCGGTGCCATCAGGCCCGTGTGTCACCCTAAAGAGAAGGGCAGCCATCGCCACTGCTGGAATCATGTCCCCATTTCCTGGGCAGGACATTCAAGAAGGCCTCCTCCTGTGTGTTTCGTGCATCACCTCGACGGTGCCCCCAGGAATAGTCACCGGAGGGAACTGTGCAGCTGAGCCAACCTGCCTGGGAACACGGCCTCCTTCCTTTAAGAAGTGGAAAACTCGCCCAGTGCTCTCTCTGTTGTTGTTTTTCCGGTCCTTATCCTTGTCCTTGTCGTCGTCATCGTTACTGTTGTTAACAAGTGAATGAGAGTGAGTCAGAAAGAGAAAAACAAATATTGTATATTCACACATATATGTGGACTGCAGAAAAATGGTACACATCAACTGGTGTGCAAGGCAGAAAGAGAGACACAGATGTAGAGCACAAACATATGGACACCAAGTGGGGAAAGCGGGGAGGGTTGGGGGGGAATGAATTGGAAGATTGGGGTACCAAATTGTACACTCTAAATATATACAGTTTATTGTAAAACATGAAAAGAAAAAAAGTTAAGAAAAAGTGAATGATGCCTCCGTCTAGAGGAATACTTGGCAGTTATTATGTTCAGGACCATTTCTTTTTCTGCCATTGATGGAAAACTCCTTGGATCCCGTTAGCATTTATGGATTCAAGGAGTGCAGTTCTTCATAGGTTCTGTCACGTCGTTAGGAGGGGAATCCTCATCAAGTTGCTTCAACCAGGACTATGTGTCCTTCAGATGCGGAGATGGAAATGAATGGTGCTCTGCGGGGCGGTGGGGGGGCGGGGGCGCGATGATAGGCACCCAGGACTCCTTCCCCCAGGCCTCCTTTTGTTCCCTCACTGCTTCCTGGAGAAGGGACACCCCCCCCCCCCACGCACACACCGTCTAGGTGTGCTATTTGCTGTCCATAATTTCCCGTGCCCTTTGGGCATGGCTGATAGAGACGGACATGAAGCAGCAGGACGGCAAGCTGGCACCTGGGCCTAGGGAAGTTTCACAAGTGAAATATCAGAACTGGAGCTGGGACAGACATGCCTCCCCTTCCCGGGGCCGGGGGGGGGGGGGGGTGCGGAAGCTGGGCTGGGGGAGCTGGAGACGAGGGGCACAGAGAGAGGCAGGGAAGGGAGGCCCCACGTGGGCCTGGGAGAGACGGGGATGGGGAGGGCGGGGCGGTGGGGGGCAGGGGGCCACTGCTGACCGGCCTGGGTTCGGGTTCCCTGTCCCCCGTCCTGCTGAGAACGTGCCTTTGCTTCCTGCCCTCAGGTGTGCGAGAGGAGCACGTTTCTTTTCAATAAAGACCAATACATCATGTCACACTATGTTTGGTTTTGCTTGTTCATGTTCCAGACGAGGCCAACGAACTCTCCCAGGGGAGGTGTGGGTACAAAGGATCTGACAGGATGGGAGGGTGCGGGTCTGCGCATGGGCCAAGAAATCCAGAAAATCTGTCGTAGCTGAGACTCAGGCCTTTTTCAGAAATAGGCCAAGAGAGTTCAGCTTTGACCATTCCCTGCCAAGCAGTCATCACAGGTGCTTCCTGGAAGGGATTGAGTTGCAGAAACCAGCGTGGCCCGCAGCCCTCAGGCCTCAGCCCGGCAGGCAGGCAGGCAGGCAGCGGCTATTGTCTGTTGGTCCCGCCCCCGCCCCCGCCCCCGCCCCCGCCCGCTTCTCCACCGCTCGCTCCTTCCCAAGTCGCCAGGGCTGATAGTTGCCGGGAGAGGGGGAGGGGAAGTCCGGACGCTTCATTCCGCAGGGCCTTGTTCAATCGCTTCATTCAAATGCAGAATGCTCTCCGGTCAGATCGGGAGCCTTTGACTTTGCCTCGAGCTCCCCTTTATCGAACGGCTTTTTTTTTTCCTTCCCCAATTTCCCCACCCTTAGGCTGCCCCCTCCAAACTGCAGGGAGGGAGGGAGGGAGGGAGGGAGGGAGGGAGGGAGGGAGGGAGGGAGGGATGGGTGAAGGTTGTGTGAGAACTTCTCCTTGTCTCAGGCAAATAGGAGTCCCCTCTTTTTCCTAACCCAGGAAACCCCACTAAACCATTTGAGAATCACGGACATGCGTGGAAGCAAACGTCTTAACTTGAGATCGTGCTCTGCTGTGGGAGGACAGAAAGGAGGGCCAGAATGTCCGGTCTTGTGCTGTCCAGTTCTTAAGCGACTTGAATTCAAGGAGACACATTTTGGGGCGGCCTACTCTGAACATATTGAAAGCTGACCTGGTGACTGTGTGTGTGTGTGTGTGTGTGTGTGTGTGTGTGTGTGTGTGTGTGTGTGTGTGTAGGGAGAGGGAGATGGAGGGAGGGAGGGAGGCGGGGAGGGAGGGAAAGGGAGAAAATAGGTTAGTAGAGGCCTCCATTTCATGGAAACTGTTTCTGAGTTCTGAGAACAGGTCGGTTCTGTGAAACAGTTATCATATCTCCTCTCAGGAGGCAGTGATGTTGATGGGCTCCCAAAAACTAGGCCTGTGGTGCAAGCAATCAGGTTATTTCCTAAGAGGCACTTGTATGGAAACCAAAGGAAGACAAAGGTCCATCACTGGAGCCGATTATAAACCAGTGGGGGGGGGGGGGGGGAGCGTGTGGGGGGCGGTGTCAGTGAAGAAGATTTGTAGATGTTAGGGTGGAAGCAACTTTAGCAGTTTGAAATGGCTGTGATGATGTCGGGTGTTTGGTTCGACTTTCAGAGTGGCTCTCACAGAAACAGGCACCAGGATGGTTTCCACAGGAGCTGTGGTGGCCATGTCTCTAAAGTTTTCACCAAGTCCTGCAGCTTCGGTCTGTAGGGCTTCAGGCAAAGGGCCGTTTTCGTTGTCAGTGATGCCAAGTCAAAAGGGTGGGCGAAAGTGGGAAACATTCATGGAGAGAGTTGTAGCCAGATATTGGGGGCAACTTGAAAGACTTCAGGATCCAGTCCGGTTTTCAGGTGAAAAGCAACACCCTAAGGAAAATGAATAGCACCAGAATCTCATATCCACAAGTGTGTATTCCCGTTTTATGGAAACGTAACGTGGGCCTCTAAGGAACGCGTGCAAGTGACTCTCTTGCCAAAGAAATAAGGAGCCTCACGGAGAGTTTCTGAATTCTGGACGGAGCAGGTAGGGAGAAAAAGAGAAGTGATTCCATTTTGCTGACAAGGGTACAAGTCACCAAATGGATGTCCAACTTTTAAAATAAATTGGGTTTTGTTTGTTTTCATTTTCCCTTGTAGCTGGAAAAGAAAAGATTTCACAATCCGTCCTGTTCTCTCTCTCTCTCTCTCACTCAGGTTAGGAGATTCTTTTCTGTTTGAAATAATGGAAGCATTTATAATGTCGTGCAGTTTCAGGTGTACAGCACAGTGATTTAGATAGAAAGATAGGTAGATAGATAGATAGATAGATATAGATTCTGTTTCAGATTTTTTTTCTCTTACAGGTTATTACAAAGTATTGAGTATAGTTTCCTGTGCCAAGTCGTAAGAGCTTGTTGATTATCCACTTTACGTATAGGAATGTGTATATGTTCATCCCAAGCTCCTAAGGTATCCGCACCCTGCCCCCCCCCCCCCCCGCCCCCAGCGGCTTCCCCAATCAGTCCTATTGTAGACAAGTAGTCATACACACACTATCATCCTAGTCCTCAGTTCATTCAGCCCCACGTAGGTCACTCGTTCTTCTCGGAGTCCAGTTTTCCCATCGGCCCTGTCAATCTTGCCTGATGATTGAGCGTGACTGGAAAAGTGATGGTCCCAAGAAGTTTGCAAGAGCTTTTGTGAAGGCTCATAGGACTTGCCCAGCGAAGTGGGTGCCTTGATCACTGCAGGCTGTGGAAGGTATACCCAAAGTGGCAAACACAATTTTTTTTTAACCGTCTCTATGCCATGGTGAGGACAGAAGGCTTGCAGCAAGGGAAGGCTTCAACCCACATGGAAACCATACTCACCGTCACAGGAACGTTTGGATGACCCTTACTACGTGCCAGTGGAGTGAAGTCCAGTGGCCGGGGCTCAGGGGTTCCTGAGAGAGGAGGTCTGACGCCTCTGGGGACAAAGAGAATTGTTTTCCCCCAGGGTGACAAGCATGACAGGTCAGCCATTGCAGGTAACCTGTAGAAATCTTCCCACCAGCATCTATTTACAATTGGAGCCATTCGAAATGCACCAAGGTGGGTGGCGGAATGCGGGGGGCGGCGGGGACCTGGGGGGGGGGGTGAGGTTCCCCAGGAAGCCTGAGACATGGAGACCCAGTGGCCGGCCGGGCTGCTGCCCCTCTCTGGGGTCTGCTGTCCCTCTCTGGGGTCTGCTGTAGCCCCGACCCTCTGTTGAATGGACAGAATGGAATTGATCCACGTGTGGCCCCCCCCCACCCCCCATCATCTTTCAAGAGGCTGTTGTTGCCGCCTCGGCATGAAACTCGGGTGGAATATCTCCTTGATACTGGGCTCAGTCCCTGTCGTGTGAGCCTCCATTTGGACGACCGAAAACCCTGTATGCCAGGGCAGAGAAGAAGGATCCCATCATTTCCAGAGCAGCTGGAACACACCCGTGTATAGACACAAGCCAAAGAAGGCTTCACGTTCCTTCCTCTTCGACAACGCTTCCCATGTCAGGAAACCTCTCCAGGAAGCCTACTCCGTTTCATGGCTCTGCTTTCGAAGGAGAGAGAACACATTCTTGAGCTAGGCCCTCTCCTCTTGGATCCTCTCTCAACATGCATTCTAAGTGCAAAAGACTTCATGTGTCATTCGGTTTGGGGGCAAATGTGTCCAAAATACCCCAACGAGTGTAAAACAGTTAGATAGGTCACTGGGGAACAGTGCCTCCTTAGCCACGTCACCCACATCCCAGGGAAAGACTTGCTAGGCAAAGAGAGAAGCCTCTTTCCTTGTGAGCCAACCCTGGCTCTTTGAATATCAAGAGGACTAAGTCCACGTGAGTCCCCCAAGACCTGATAAAGGTAACCTAGAAAAGAAGTGATGATTTTTAGAAGACATAAGCCTGCCTGCCTGCCTGCCTTCCTTCCTTCCTTCCTTCCTTCCTTCCTTCCTTCCTTCCGGAAAAAGGAAGGAAAGCTTTCTCTCTCATGACGGAGAGAGCAGAGCAATAGAAGAAACACCCAAGCCCGAGCCCAAAGTTGGCCTTTTTCACCGAGAGACAGAAAACTGAATTCTAGTTTTGCACTGGTTTCCTGTTGATACGAACACTCATGTGTGTCCTTGAATCCATCCTCATCTTAAGCAGTCCTGACCACGGTTCCCATTCCTTTCCGAAGATTCTTCTCCTCAGAAACCTTTTCCAATCGCCTGTGCCCAGTTTTAGCTTTTCCCTTGTGTCCTTTGTTTCCCATTTCGAAATGACTAGCTTTAGGACCGAAATGTCTTTTTTTCCCTCCCCCAAACCTTATCTGCATACCTTCTACCTTGCCTCCCCCCTCCCCACACTCCCCAAAGAGGTCCTCTTCCTACAATGAGGATGGCGACCTCGGGTAGCTTGGACCACACACGTTCCTTCTTTAGGATGCCTCATCCTTGGACATTTGTCACCGCCCCCCCCCGCCCCCCACCCCACCCCACCCCACCCCACCCCAATCCAATCCAATGAAAGTAAGGAAGCCAACCACAGTGACCCGTGTGAACATGGACTGCCTTGTAGAAGTCCAGGCTCCTGCCTAGTTTGTGGTTTCCCTAAAGCGCAAGATCTGTGTAGGCATGGAAGCACGCATATGCTCCAACTCTCCGGAGCAGGGAGACCCTTAGGCTTGTGGAGCTAGGGACGTTTCAGCATTTTCCCTTCTTTGGAGATGATGTAGACAGGCTGCTGAATGTCCATTCTTTCATGGCACTCAGTCCACCCCTAAACCTAGAGATGTTGGAAAGTCTTGAAGTCGGCCTATGGAAAAGAGTTCTTGTGGAAGACGTTCCCTTACACATTCTCCTCATCTCGTCCACACTTCTGTCCTCTGTGTGTTATGAGCGGTCCCACTTGGATGATTCGTGATTTCTTAAGACAGGAAAGCAGTCAGTCCTCATCTCTACACCTCCCGGCCGCCCCCTCCACCACCCTGTTCCCGTGAGAGATTTTCTTCCTGCTTTCAGACGGGAGAAGGAAAGGAGGGTCCGTGTTCCCCTCCTGTTGTCACCTCGCATGGCAAAATCTCCCTATGCCACGGAGGCCCATTTGGGGGCGGTGTCCTGCGGGCCCGAAGACCTTCCGAGTCAACCTCAAGGAGGATGAGGATGTTCTCTCTTGCCACCGAACCGGTGAACCCGATGGCCTTCTAAGCAATGATGTCTCATCAGCCCACCCCACCCGTTTCACACAGAACGGAACAGCCTCTCCTGGATGACTCGGAGCAGGGGAGTTCCTGGGTCTGTCAGAGAGGGCCCTCTGCTGGCGGTGGGTGAAAAAGCACTGCACAGGACAGGAGGTGTTCGTGGTGTCCTTGGGAAGGAAAGGCGGGGGGGCATTTTATTCTTGGAAAGCTTATGCTGGCCCAGGATGTACACTATGAAAGATGATGCGACCTCATTTGGGGCGGGCACCAGAGGAGGGAGACGCGGGGCGGGGGGGGGGGGGGGGGGGCGGGGAGGTGTAGAAACGCATAAAAGCGGTCCTACCTTAAATGAATAAAA
>NW_026648453.1:25000-45000 GCF_030028045.1 Hippopotamus amphibius kiboko | reverse complement strand
ACGACCTGGAGCGCTCCAGGAGCACCACGGAGGGCCAGGCGCGGCACGCTCGCACACCGACGGGGGGCGCGCAGCGTGGCGGCGGGGCGGCCCTCCCCGCCGCGGGGAGGGCCGCTCGCGAGGCGTACGCCAAAGAGGCACAGCGAGAGCGTCTGCTGCGTCCGAGGACCCCGGTCCCCGCCCACGCTGGGAGGCGGGGGCGGGAGACCGCGGGTTCGGGGCCGGAGGCCGCACCCCTGCCTTCCGCACACCCCGGCAGGCGGGGCGGAAGAGAGGCGAGGAGCCCGCGGACAGAACGAGAAGAGCGGTCCCGTCCCCCAGGAACGTCCGTCCCTCGTCTGGCACGGCTTAGGCCCAGCCCAGCGGAGCGTGGCACCACCACATCAATCGGTTGACCCACCCAGCCTAAAGCCACGGCGGGGGAGGCCCGCAGGGGAGGCACGGCGAAGACCCATCACACGGAGGCCCGCTTCCGCCTCGCCGGCGCCCCTTCGTCTCGGGCAAAGAGCAGCCAGCCACCCCAGAACGAGAACGCCTGACACGGGGCACAGAGCCTGTGGGGTGGGGTCGTGCCGGCCACTCACCACCGGGTGCCTGCAGCGGGGGCAGCGCACAGGGTCGAGCACCCGACGCCACCTGGCCCCGCCGCCCTCGGGCTCAGCCAGAGGCCGGAGGCGGCACCGCGGGTCGGGGCAGCCGGACGCGCACGCAAGAGCCGGCGCGCAGGCCCAAGCGGGCAGCTCAAGCGGCAAGGACCGAGCCGGGCGTCAGACAGCCGCCCCCAGCCCGGAGTCCTGCCCGCGTCCGGAGCCCCAGCGTCTATCGGCGACAGACGCAGAAGAACACCGTGTCAGCACCTATCTGGTGGCAAAAAGGCCCCATTTCCGGCGGAAGAAATCATCGCGCCCGACAGCGGGGCCCACCCACGAGGTTCACGGGGGCCCCCGGAACCTCGGTCCGGCCACCTGCCCCCAACACTTCCCCATCCACACTTGCCCCGGAGCGCCCGGGGCCACCTGGTCGACCCGGGGATGGAGGGGTGGCAGAGTGGGCCGGGGACACGGGGGAGAGGGAGCGGGCTGGGGACGCCCTCCCCGGTCCCCCCACGCGGGCAGGCACCGGTCCATCCGAGTCTCCGGGCCAGGACTTGGTTCCAAGAAAGAAACACAGCACCCCTCCGAGCCGCCTCCGATGAGCGGGCCCCATGAGGGACCACGCCCGGGCCCGGGAGCCCCTCCCCGGGCCACCCAGTATGGCTCGCGCCAGTCCCCACCTCCCGGCCCGGACTCGGGGTGGAGAGCGGAGGGGGGAGACAAAGTCGCGTCCGACGACCGGGACCCACGCGGGCACGCTGACAGGCCGGGTGCACCCTCGCCGGCCACCTGCGCGAGCAGGGGCCGGTCCGTCCACGTCTCCGGACCCATCGGGACTTGAACCCATTTCTCCAGGGAGACGCCCGGAGCCCACGGGGCAACGCACCCAGGCCCGGGCCAGCCTCTCCGGGTCACCGCTGGCGGCCCAGGCCGGTCCTCACCTCTGGAGTCCGGCTCGGAAAACCATCGGCCCGAAAGCATCTGACGACCGGGACGCACGCGCGTCCACCACCGAGCCCGTGGCGGCCTCCACCGGCCTCAACGCTCGGCCCGAGCCGGTCCCCACCTCCGGAGCGGGACGCGGGGGGCACCGGGAAAGGGAGGTGGGGGGGGTCGGGGAACGAACGCTCCCAAGGGCGGCCCAGGAGAAGGCCGGGCCACCAAGTCCCAGGCGCTCCGGGCGCGGCAGACCCTCTCCTCTCCCACCGCGGCGGCACGACCCGACATGGGTTCCCGCGGCCGGAGGGGCACGGGCGCATGCTGGTCGACCCGGCCAGGCGGCCCCTCAGCCCCGGCTCGGGAGCGCGGCGGCAGTCACAGCCCCATAGATCTGCAGGCCCAATCTCAGGCGACAGCAGGAGGCGCCTACGCCTCGGCGCCACCGGGGCTGCCAGCACCAGCGTCGCCCGCCTCCCGGAACTCTGCTTCGGGCCCGGCGGCTGAGTCACAGCCCTCGACAAGGTCGCCGGAGCTCCGGAGGGAAGGGACAATATAAAAGCGGCCGCCAGGTGGCGCCCGACAACCGGCTCGAACGTCCCCGGGCCGGATCCCGGTCGCCGGCCGGCCACCGAGGACGCCGGAGCGCCGGGCCGCCCAAACGCCCGAGCTCCTCCCGGAGCGGGGCGGGCGTCCCGCGCGGCCCCGAGGGGTCCGCCTCGGAGCTAGCTCCCGGCCCGACACGACACGACACGACACGACACGGCGCGTCCCGATCCCCGGCAGCACACGGGGGCGGGGGTAGCTGGCAAGATGCCGCCGGGAGGCTGCCTGGAAGGGGACGCGATTCCAGGCCATGGGGGGGGGGGGGGGCGCGGGGAATTCCACGGAGACGCCCACAGTGCCACAAGCGAGATCCCCAGCTCCCCGGAGGGTGAGAGGGAGGGAGGGAGGGAGGGAGGGAAGGCGGGGACCAGCGAAACGAAACCAGGCAAGCGCTCAGAGAACGACGCAGGAACTCATCCCTTCTGGCACGGGGAAGGGCTTTGGAAAGCTGATACGCAGAGCCCGGAAGCTAGAAACGAAAGTAAACATACACTCTGGCCCCACACAAATGGAAACAAACATCTATTTCCGCACAGACCGCGACAAAGTCCAAAGAGAACACATGGGTGCGTGGGTGGGGAACATGCCCTTGAGGTCAGAACGTGGATTTCAAAATGGACTGACCACAGTCACCGGCGGGCGGGGGCAGGGGGGCGGGGAGCAGCGAGTCAACAGCCATCCACTAAAGAAACCGCGTTCCAGGACATCTACACAATGCAACGTGGTGAGTGTGCGTGCGTGCGTGCGTGTGTGTGTGTGTGTGTGTGTGTGTGTGCGCGCGCGCGCGCGCGCGTGCGTGTGAGAGAGAGATTTACAGTAAAGGTTCACAGTGACCTGTCGTCCCACCAAAATCAAACCAAGCCAAACTACCAAAAAGTCAAAGTCAAGCTCTGGGACTGCTGTGGCCCTTCAAGGAGTACGTAAAGGCACACACACATGTACGTGTATGCACACGTGTACACGTACAGACACACACACGTGTACACGTACACACACACACGCATCTGAAAACCTCAAGCATGTCCCATAAGAGGTTCCTGTCCAAAACAGGGCAAGGCCTCATGCAACGCAGCCCCCCCAGAACAAGCAACCCGATGGGGAAAGTGGGCAGGAGGCCTGAACAGAGCAGACCAAGACCAGGCATTTTCATCCACAAGGAAACAAAGCCAGAAAAAACCAACAGAAAACAACGCCCACAAAGGAAACAAAGCAACAAGGACGACGACCCCCACCACTCCAACAGCAACCGCAACACAGTTTTCCACTGTCAACAAAGCAACCAACAGTACCTTTCTTGGGGGGTGGGGGCGGGGACAAAACCAAAAGCCAAAGGAAACCTTTCCCTGAAATACAAGAAACAACTGGGGCTGCCTAGCTGGCGCACTGCTTAAGAATCCGCCCGCCACTGCAGGGGACACGGGTTCGATCCCTGCTCCAGGAAGGTCCCACATGCCGCGGAGCAACGAAGCCCGTGAGGCACAACGACTGAGCCCATGTGCCGCAACTCCTGAAGCCCCCGTGCCTGGAGCCCGTGCTCCGCACCAAGAGAAGCCACTGGCAATGAGGAGCCTGCGCACCACAACGAAGGGGAGCCCCCACTCACCGCAACGGAAAGAAAGCCCGCGCACAGCAAAAAAAGACCCAACGCAGCCCATCAAATACAGAACCATTTTTTTTTTAAATGGAGGGTATGATAGAAAGCGCTGGCATTTCTCTGCACAAGCATACACGGCCAGGCCCAGGATCTGGAATCGCGACAGCAAGTTCCAAACGGCAGAGGAAAGTGGCTCCTGACGGGACACCTATTTTTCACGCTGAGAGAGACCACCACCATGTCATGCTGGAGGACTCAGAGATATCACCTGGCGCCTGACAGAATGGCTCCCCGACAACAGATGACACTACGGAAAACAGCACAGAAGTCCCTGAAAGCACTGCACCAACAACTACCACGTGACCCAGCAACTCCACTACGTGCCCACCGAGGGGGTGAGGGTGACACATACATACACGTGTATGTGTATCCACACCTATCCCTATGTAGCCATAGTTAGGGACATACCGATAGCGCTCTCTGTGTGCATACGTCTCTACCTAGTCACACACAGGCGCGCGCGCGTTTATGACTCAACCCTACCAGGGAATGAGGTCTTGCCATCCGCGGAAACATGGAGAGACCCAGAGGGTATTGCGCTACACAAGATACCTCAGGTCGCGAGACTATCATGTCTGTGAAGAACGTACACAGCAATACACACACATGAACACAAAGAAGGAACCGCAAACAGGTTCCTCGACACCTAAAAGGAACAAATGGGGGGTGGCCAGAGGAGGGAGGGAGGGGGGAAGAGGGAGACGAGTGCAATAGGTGAGGGAGAGGAAGCGGTGCCCACTTCTAGTTATGAAATAAACAACTCACTCGCAGGATGTCATGTACAGCAGGCGGAATAGAGTCCATCCTACTGTCATGACATCGAATGGTGACAGACAGTAACGAGACTTATCACGGAGATCCCTGGGCCATGTGTAAACATAGCCACTCGCTAGGGTATACACCTGAAAACCAATATACTCTTGTCAGTCTGTTAGACTTCCATTTTAAAAGGGCGGGGGGAGGAGGGAGGGAGGGGGGAGGGGGGCAGAGAAAGGAGCAAGAGGAAGAGGAGGGTGGTGGGGGAGGAGGAGGAGGGGGGGGAGGAGGAGGAGGAGGAGGAGGAGGAGGAGGAGGAGGAGGAGGAGGAGGAGGAAAAAGATGGCTTGCCTTGAAGAAATCAACAAAAGGAAAGAGCGAGAGAGACAGAGACAGAGGCAGAGAGAGACGCGAAATCAAGAGTGGACACTCAGGTGACTGCAAGAGTTAAGGGAGATTAAGACAAGAAACAAACTCCCAACAGTAGTTTGGTAAGTCCAAAATCAAGATTTGGATATCATGCTGGCATCAAGCACCAACCCTTCTAAATGGACACAAAGACACACAGGCCTCCCTCACTTGGGGCGGGGGGGTCGTCAGGACCAGGAAATGACCATGCAAGCGGAAGCTGGAAAAGGCAACCTTGTTCATCCACGGCGGAAACATACCATGGTCCCACAGCATTCAAAACATTGTATCAAAACATGTACAAACGGCTCTTCCTCACTCCCAATGAAAACTGCAGAGAACGTCCAAAACAGCCAACGTGTGATTTGCTTAGCAGATTGTCATGGAGAGCCTCGACCAGAAAGCATCGCTTTCGGTTTGTAACATCATAGGAACAGCAGTCTCAACAGCGCTTGCCTTCTTGGCGCAGTATCATTTCTACGCCTGGATACACAGTCCTACTTTGGGGTGGGGGGGTGGGGGTGAGGGAGCCCTGCCAGCAGTTCCTATTTTTCAAAGCAGACCTCTTCCCCCTCCCCCCAACCACCACCACCATTTTTCTTATTTTTTTTCTCTTTCCTCTGGTCTCAGGTTCTGCCCAATCCAGTCCACTGGCCTCCATCCCAGGCCACTGTGGGCTGTGTGTACAGATTTGCAAGATGAAGACAGTTCTCCCCAGAGAACCGGGCAGCCGCCCGGCTGAGATCTAAAAACCGATCTGCTCATGCAGTTCCACTTTTTCTTTTTCTCTTTTAAATGGGCTTCTTTCTGTCAAGGAGAAGATTTCCAAATCAAAAGGAGACCGAAAGATTTCTAGGTTCCACAGCTTCAGGATTCCATGGATCGGGGGTGTCAAAAAGTCTGTGCAGGGCCTTCAGTAAAGGCCGTCTTTCTCAGCGCACACAAGTCAACCCGAGACCAAGGCAACCTGAGGGCAAAACCCCTCGCTTGATTTCATTTCTCCCATTAGGCCCCGAACATCAGAGCGCGTGTGACAGAGAGAGAGAGACAGAGAGAGACAGAGACAGAGACAGAGACAGAGACAGAGACAGAGACAGAGAGACAGAGAGAGAGAGAGAGAGAGAGAGAGAGAGAGAGAGAGAGAGAAACCCCACAAAAGAGAAACAAACGAAAACCCCAGCAAAGGTTCCATACATTGTTCGCCAGGATTGGAAGTGATGACGTCGTTGCGGGGGAGGGGGAGAATTATGCGGAGGGCACTTGCAAACCTCGCGGTTGCAGCCAGCAGGTGCTGACAGATACGTTTTTGAAACCGGCTGGCGGCGCCCTTGAGCTTCCTACGGTTCTGACCATACCCGTTCTCAGGGAGGTGGCTGTGGAGCCCAGGATAGGCCACGCCAAAATGCACCTCCGTGGCACAGTGATCATTTGGCGTGACGGTGACCTCAAGCAGGCGGCCAACACAAGAGGGACCCTCGGGCTCTTCTTTGTGTCTCCCTGAAAGCGAGACATCCATCTCTCTCTCGGGTGAAAGGCGCACTCCCTGCATCTGCACCTGGAGTTAGGAGGACGCTCCGATCCCCAAAGTAGGGAATTCATTGGGGCCGAGAAGCCTAGGGAGACAGACACTGTGACTTCTTTCAGGGACCCCCCCCAAGCCCAAACTCTGTTTAGATTCTTCCTTCCCTCAGGGCGCACCCGAAAGCTAAGTCTCTCGGTCTGATCCCTGTCTCACACATGTACTGTCCCTTGGTCTACACAGTCGAAAAGCTGCCCGCCTCAGCCACTTCTCACGGCTAGAAGGTAAAACAACAACAACAACAACAAACGAACACGTGTTCCCGCTCCCGCTTCCTCTATCCGCCTTGAGTCCATGTTAGGATGAGTCCAGCCACGAGGACTCAAGAGGGGCAGAGGGGGAGATTTCCCCCTCCCCCAAACAGGAAGGGGTCTGGAACTCTCTTCCCAGTGGCCACCCAGCTCAACTCTGGGTGCCTGAACCCTAGTTTGCCTCCTTTCGAGTTTTAAATGCTCTTCCCTGGGTTAGAATCACAAGGAGAGATGCTCACGCATGTATGTCTTCCAAGTTTTACGTGACATGGGGCAGCCCTCCTAAGAAAGCAAAGAAAGACTCAGAGAAGTGGCAACACCTACAATCTCTTCGGTTCTGCTGAGGAGAGGGAGGAAATCTGGGAAAGTAACTATACTATGGCCCGGGCTGGCGGGCGCCGGGGTGGGGGGGGTGTTAAGGGAGCTAAAGGAGGATGAGATTTCTTAGAAACTCATTCTTAGGCACAGAAACATTGGATGGATGCGGGACCCCACCTCTTCTTTTCCCTTGTGTTGGGAAGATCATTTGGCTCCTGCCAGCTGGGGTTTCATGCCCCCACGAATCATCAGGCGAGTGCTCCGGAGAAAAGAGCGAGAGCACAGGTCAGGAGAACATGGAGAAGATGGCTGCCGGATGCCCGGGGCCACACGGATGTCTTCGGGGGCACAGGCACGTCCACGATCTGTGGACCATGTCTACGGCAGATTGGGTGTGTAGGTCATTTTGAACAGGCTCCCATCCACCTGCCCTCATTGGGGTCCTGTCTCCAGCTCCCCTGAGCGGTGCCGTCACGGCCAGGTGAAGACAGGGCTCCTCCAGGGGCGGGCCCGTGCCAGAGAAAGGGAGACGGCAGTGAAGTCATCGAGCTTCGGGTACTTCTACCAGAGTGACTCTCCTTCATCAAGTCCCCGGCAGGTGGAGGGACACGTCTTTCTGACACGGTGGGGCCAGGGGAGGCTTAGAAAAAGGCTTCTGACAACCGCACCATCAAGTATGAGCTCTCCGTTTCCTTGACGGAAGAGTCCCCCACTCTCCCAAGTGGTAGAGCTAGGAACGGGCCCCTCGGGTCCCATCTTACACGTGAGAATGACATGCTGACTTTACCCCTCTTCAAGGCGGAGTTTGTAAAAGGTCAGCCCTGGAGGAAGGACCCAGCTTGTCAGTCCTCTCATGCTATCATCCAAGCCGAGGAGAGCCGTGCCAGGCCTCCACGGAAGGAATACGGCGGTCGGCTGCCTTTGGAGAAGATGGCTCTGTGAGCAGCAGCGTGGAAACCAACCGAGAAGCAGGGGCCACTCTAGAGGCCAGCAGGGTCCTTAGGGGCCCAGCCAGGCCAGGCCAGGCCAGGATGGAGAGAGGGGATGGAGCCGGACCTTTGAGGCCCTAGCCTCCACAGCACCTGGGATTCTGCTGGGATTCTTGAGAAACTCGCTCCACATTCTAGAAGGGCCTGCGTGTCACAAAGATACGAAGCCATACTTTCCTTAAAGAGCACCTGCCCTCAGGAAGTGGCACTCAGCACGCTCGCTGGTGATGGGCCAGACACACCCATAGACACTCAGGTTCCAGGGAAAAGCTTTGCTCAGCTCTTTCTCCCCTTGCGTCCTCAAAACACAAAGCCATCGCTTCCGGATACCAGGGAAGCTCTCAGGTAGGTTTGTGCTGGGGCGGGCGCCAACTAGAACTGTGAAGAGGGGAGATCGGAGCCGCAGAAGCTCTGGGGCCCCGAGGAAAGACGCCGCCGCCGATCCACCTCTCGCACCTTCCTCTCAGCGGGAGGGCCAGGGACTCTCCCCCCGCACAGGATCCTGGCCACACACGAGGGAGGGCCCACACCCACTGTCCTGCTCCTCTTTGCCTGGGGTGGGTTCAGAGACACTGGACTCGGCTCATCCCTCTCCACAGCGGCGCGTCCCTCTCCACAGCCGTGCACGGCAGGCAGCAGAGCAGAAGAACAAGAGCTGGCATCGTCCACCGTTCCCAGAGCTGCTCCATTCCCGTCCACGCGCATCCGGATGGGGCGCACAGACAGGGCGCCCGTCCTGAGGTCACCGTGTCGCTCCAGGTGCGGACTCCCGAGATGGTGACATCTCGGTCGAGGAGACCGTCCCCTGTGAGACCACAGGCTTGGCAGTATTGCCGAGAGCATGCTTCGTGGGCCATCTGCAATTCCATGTCACCGGAAACATACCGTGTCAAACTTGTGCTCGGCCTCCAAGTCAAAGGGCTGCCTGAGGACTTTGACCGACAATTCCAGTTGCTCCTGGCCTAAGAGACACAACTTCTCCCAAGAAAACAAACCGTAACACAATGTAAAGTCTGACCTACCTCCAGACGCGTGTTTGACGTGGCACGGCCATGTCCGGAGGCTCATGTGACTTCCATGCGGGGGCAGCCTGGGAACCGCCTTTCTGAGTCTCCCCCTCCCCGTGCGACCCCAGGGTAGGGCTGGTGCGAAGAGAACGCTGGATGGGATGTAGGCATTGGAAGTGAAGCCACAGCCAAGGCTCTCTGCAGGCTGTCGCCATCCCACACGGTGACAGGTGGGCACAGAGGTGCAGGGTGGAAGGCTGTCCATCCACACATACACACACACACACACACACACCCACCCACCCCCGCCGCCCTGCGTCTGGCTAGTGTTCCCAGCTGGTGCCCCCTGGACGACAGTGGCCCAGGCCACTCCTGGCTGCCTGGCCGCAGATCCACCGAGGGACAGCTGTGCCTTCCCCCGAGTCTCTCCATGTCTCCCCTGTGGCCCCGCACATCGGTGGCTACCTTTCCCTGTGGGCGCTGACAGCTCCATCGGCACTGCCACCTCCGCCACTGCCACCGGGCACTCAGAGGACTGAGAGCCACAGCCTTCCCTCCCCTCCCCTCCTCCGCAGCCCAGCCCAGCCCTGCCCTGCCCAGCTGCTCCCAGGCCTCTGGAAGGTCCAGTTCCTAGAACGAGGTCTTCATTCCTGTGACTCCCACGGTGTCTCTGCTTCCATGACACAGACCGGCTATGTTGTCCCGACAGTAGGACACACACAGAAACCCTGTGTGAAAATCATGAGGCTGACAGCATCATTCGTCATCTGAGACAGAAAATCAATACAGATATCGTATTAAATACACATAATTATACGTAGGGGTGTGTGTGTGTGTGTGTGTGTGTGTGTGTGTGTGTGTGTGTGTGTCTGTCTGTCTGTCTGTCTGTCTGTCTGTCTGTCTGTATCTCACTGCAGTATTCACACAAGCATTGCCAGCCAAGCAGAACCTCAGGTCTCTGTGATAATTGTCCCTGGGGATGTTCTGCCGACTGTCACGCAGAGACCGTCGTTGTACGGAGACACAGGTAAAGACGTGTGTTTGTCAAGACAGGAGAACACAGAAAACACATCCTGTTTCACAGGGATGAACTAGTGTCATGATGCCAACCTGGGGACACGGGCGCCCGTTCATGCTCCTGGCCAGGCCCTGCAAGCATTAGGGGACCATCGCTTCTGTCCTTGTATGGGCCGCTCACTGCACCGAGTTCTTAGTCACCTCACGTAGCCCTCACCGCAAATCCACACCTTGAACGTGGTCCTCCTTCCTCATCGCCACCGCCACCACGTTCCTCCTGGTCTCTTTAAACGCGCACGCGTCCCTGGTGGGTGGGGTAAGGAGCCAGCTCCCCCCACCCCACCCCACTCCGGTGCCTGCCTGCCTGCCTGCCTGCCTGCCTGCCTGCCTGCCTGCGTGCGTGCGTAGAGTAGAAGCAGGGAATGTTCTGTCGTTCCCCCTTCCCAACCCGCGAACGAAGGAAACCTTCGTGTATCTTTCTATACTTTATGTGCTGTCGCCTACATGTGTTCCCCCATTTTTCTTTATCCACAAGAGCTCCCTGCAGTCCCCACTCTCTGTATGAACGGCATTCACACACGTCCAAAGTGAATTTATTTCAGCTTCTATCGGGTGGCATATCCAGATAGATCCTTTAGGTCAGGAAGCACAGAAACACAGCCAAGTCGAGTGAGTGCTGAACCAGAGTCATTTAGGAATCCTATGAGGTGACCAGTGTGGAAGGAGCATGTGTTCCAAGGCACTTCTTTTGATGTCTTAGGTTTACCTAGCCAGCAATGCAGATCCCATGAAAGTGGGCAGAGATCTTTTCTCCATAGGCTCTCCTGTTACGGAACGCAAGTGTGTTCCCGTGCCCACGGACGACACACAGTGAGGCCAAACAAGGGGACACGTCAGAGTTTGGGGCAGGGGAAGGTTTCTAGCATGGCCGAGCAAGGGGAGGGTGGGAATCTTTCTTTTCCAGAAAAGTTAGAACTTCTCTCAAGTTGCATGGGCCCAGAAAATGCTTTCTCCTCTTCGATCATCAGTCAAGGAAAGGTAGCACCTGGTTTTTCACGAGGAGATTTTCTTCCTAATTCCAGTTATCTTATAAAATAAAGAAGAAAAATTATGTTAATGTTTCACATAAGCGTCCAGGACTATTTCACTTCCATGATTTGAAGAAATGTTATTTTCTCTCCAACTGACACTGTCCTTGAAGGACCAAGCTAAACTTCTAAGGAGCCAAATTCCAAATAATTTTGAGACTAGGAAATACAAAGTGTAGTGTCATAGATTGATTGATGGATCCATTGATTTCATCAGACAGCAGTCATCACTTCTAAGATTATTCGAACACCACTAACGTTTGGGTAACAAAGTTGAGATGTCTGCGCTCGAGCACGTGCGCGCGCGTGTGTGTGTGTGTGTGTGTGTGTGTGTGTGTGTGTGTGACTCATAAGGGGATGTTTTCCATAGCTGTGCACTATGGCACTGCAGGATCTCTGGTTGCTGAGTACCCAGAGGTGGAGAAGCCCCGATACAGAGCTTGGACTGTGAAGTTATGCATGGGTTCTCAATGGTGTGTGTGGGGTCGGCCCCCCTAATCCCCCATGTTGGTTGTTCAACGGTCAACTCTAATATATAGATCAGAGAGGATATCATCCATGTGCTTCATATGAATAACTTTCCCAAATAATCTTTATCTTTTTCAAAGGAAGACATCCTGTAATCCATTTCATAAGATGCTATTGGGAACCTACTCCCCCAGCATGTGAATTATCCCTACAGAGCACAAGATCCCTGAGAAGGAGGAGCCCTGGACGCTGAGACACCAGGAAAGTAGGCTTTTAGATGATATTTTCTGCTTCTCATGAGATGACGGTGTCTACTGATCCTATTCAAGTGTGTAAAATGAGAGCCCCCTGGCAAGGATCAGCAGAAGGTCTTTGCTGCTGGGCCCTGGGCTCTTCCTTTCAGTGGGGAGGCCAAGAGCCTCAAGAAGGAAGGAAGGAAGGAAGGAAGGAAGGAAGGAAGGAAGGAAGGAAGGAAGGTAGGTGGGAGGGAGGGAGGGAGGGAGGGAGGGAGGGAGGGAGGGAGGGGAGGGTTTGCCCGGTGCCATCAGGCCCGTGTGTCACCCTAAAGAGAAGGGCAGCCATCGCCACTGCTGGAATCATGTCCCCATTTCCTGGGCAGGACATTCAAGAAGGCCTCCTCCTGTGTGTTTCGTGCATCACCTCGACGGTGCCCCCAGGAATAGTCACCGGAGGGAACTGTGCAGCTGAGCCAACCTGCCTGGGAACACGGCCTCCTTCCTTTAAGAAGTGGAAAACTCGCCCAGTGCTCTCTCTGTTGTTGTTTTTCCGGTCCTTATCCTTGTCCTTGTCGTCGTCATCGTTACTGTTGTTAACAAGTGAATGAGAGTGAGTCAGAAAGAGAAAAACAAATATTGTATATTCACACATATATGTGGACTGCAGAAAAATGGTACACATCAACTGGTGTGCAAGGCAGAAAGAGAGACACAGATGTAGAGCACAAACATATGGACACCAAGTGGGGAAAGCGGGGAGGGTTGGGGGGGAATGAATTGGAAGATTGGGGTACCAAATTGTACACTCTAAATATATACAGTTTATTGTAAAACATGAAAAGAAAAAAAGTTAAGAAAAAGTGAATGATGCCTCCGTCTAGAGGAATACTTGGCAGTTATTATGTTCAGGACCATTTCTTTTTCTGCCATTGATGGAAAACTCCTTGGATCCCGTTAGCATTTATGGATTCAAGGAGTGCAGTTCTTCATAGGTTCTGTCACGTCGTTAGGAGGGGAATCCTCATCAAGTTGCTTCAACCAGGACTATGTGTCCTTCAGATGCGGAGATGGAAATGAATGGTGCTCTGCGGGGCGGTGGGGGGGCGGGGGCGCGATGATAGGCACCCAGGACTCCTTCCCCCAGGCCTCCTTTTGTTCCCTCACTGCTTCCTGGAGAAGGGACACCCCCCCCCCCCACGCACACACCGTCTAGGTGTGCTATTTGCTGTCCATAATTTCCCGTGCCCTTTGGGCATGGCTGATAGAGACGGACATGAAGCAGCAGGACGGCAAGCTGGCACCTGGGCCTAGGGAAGTTTCACAAGTGAAATATCAGAACTGGAGCTGGGACAGACATGCCTCCCCTTCCCGGGGCCGGGGGGGGGGGGGGGTGCGGAAGCTGGGCTGGGGGAGCTGGAGACGAGGGGCACAGAGAGAGGCAGGGAAGGGAGGCCCCACGTGGGCCTGGGAGAGACGGGGATGGGGAGGGCGGGGCGGTGGGGGGCAGGGGGCCACTGCTGACCGGCCTGGGTTCGGGTTCCCTGTCCCCCGTCCTGCTGAGAACGTGCCTTTGCTTCCTGCCCTCAGGTGTGCGAGAGGAGCACGTTTCTTTTCAATAAAGACCAATACATCATGTCACACTATGTTTGGTTTTGCTTGTTCATGTTCCAGACGAGGCCAACGAACTCTCCCAGGGGAGGTGTGGGTACAAAGGATCTGACAGGATGGGAGGGTGCGGGTCTGCGCATGGGCCAAGAAATCCAGAAAATCTGTCGTAGCTGAGACTCAGGCCTTTTTCAGAAATAGGCCAAGAGAGTTCAGCTTTGACCATTCCCTGCCAAGCAGTCATCACAGGTGCTTCCTGGAAGGGATTGAGTTGCAGAAACCAGCGTGGCCCGCAGCCCTCAGGCCTCAGCCCGGCAGGCAGGCAGGCAGGCAGCGGCTATTGTCTGTTGGTCCCGCCCCCGCCCCCGCCCCCGCCCCCGCCCGCTTCTCCACCGCTCGCTCCTTCCCAAGTCGCCAGGGCTGATAGTTGCCGGGAGAGGGGGAGGGGAAGTCCGGACGCTTCATTCCGCAGGGCCTTGTTCAATCGCTTCATTCAAATGCAGAATGCTCTCCGGTCAGATCGGGAGCCTTTGACTTTGCCTCGAGCTCCCCTTTATCGAACGGCTTTTTTTTTTCCTTCCCCAATTTCCCCACCCTTAGGCTGCCCCCTCCAAACTGCAGGGAGGGAGGGAGGGAGGGAGGGAGGGAGGGAGGGAGGGAGGGAGGGATGGGTGAAGGTTGTGTGAGAACTTCTCCTTGTCTCAGGCAAATAGGAGTCCCCTCTTTTTCCTAACCCAGGAAACCCCACTAAACCATTTGAGAATCACGGACATGCGTGGAAGCAAACGTCTTAACTTGAGATCGTGCTCTGCTGTGGGAGGACAGAAAGGAGGGCCAGAATGTCCGGTCTTGTGCTGTCCAGTTCTTAAGCGACTTGAATTCAAGGAGACACATTTTGGGGCGGCCTACTCTGAACATATTGAAAGCTGACCTGGTGACTGTGTGTGTGTGTGTGTGTGTGTGTGTGTGTGTGTGTGTGTGTGTGTGTGTGTGTGAGGGAGAGGGAGATGGAGGGAGGGAGGGAGGCGGGGAGGGAGGGAAAGGGAGAAAATAGGTTAGTAGAGGCCTCCATTTCATGGAAACTGTTTCTGAGTTCTGAGAACAGGTCGGTTCTGTGAAACAGTTATCATATCTCCTCTCAGGAGGCAGTGATGTTGATGGGCTCCCAAAAACTAGGCCTGTGGTGCAAGCAATCAGGTTATTTCCTAAGAGGCACTTGTATGGAAACCAAAGGAAGACAAAGGTCCATCACTGGAGCCGATTATAAACCAGTGGGGGGGGGGGGGGGGAGCGTGTGGGGGGCGGTGTCAGTGAAGAAGATTTGTAGATGTTAGGGTGGAAGCAACTTTAGCAGTTTGAAATGGCTGTGATGATGTCGGGTGTTTGGTTCGACTTTCAGAGTGGCTCTCACAGAAACAGGCACCAGGATGGTTTCCACAGGAGCTGTGGTGGCCATGTCTCTAAAGTTTTCACCAAGTCCTGCAGCTTCGGTCTGTAGGGCTTCAGGCAAAGGGCCGTTTTCGTTGTCAGTGATGCCAAGTCAAAAGGGTGGGCGAAAGTGGGAAACATTCATGGAGAGAGTTGTAGCCAGATATTGGGGGCAACTTGAAAGACTTCAGGATCCAGTCCGGTTTTCAGGTGAAAAGCAACACCCTAAGGAAAATGAATAGCACCAGAATCTCATATCCACAAGTGTGTATTCCCGTTTTATGGAAACGTAACGTGGGCCTCTAAGGAACGCGTGCAAGTGACTCTCTTGCCAAAGAAATAAGGAGCCTCACGGAGAGTTTCTGAATTCTGGACGGAGCAGGTAGGGAGAAAAAGAGAAGTGATTCCATTTTGCTGACAAGGGTACAAGTCACCAAATGGATGTCCAACTTTTAAAATAAATTGGGTTTTGTTTGTTTTCATTTTCCCTTGTAGCTGGAAAAGAAAAGATTTCACAATCCGTCCTGTTCTCTCTCTCTCTCTCTCACTCAGGTTAGGAGATTCTTTTCTGTTTGAAATAATGGAAGCATTTATAATGTCGTGCAGTTTCAGGTGTACAGCACAGTGATTTAGATAGAAAGATAGGTAGATAGATAGATAGATAGATATAGATTCTGTTTCAGATTTTTTTTCTCTTACAGGTTATTACAAAGTATTGAGTATAGTTTCCTGTGCCAAGTCGTAAGAGCTTGTTGATTATCCACTTTACGTATAGGAATGTGTATATGTTCATCCCAAGCTCCTAAGGTATCCGCACCCTGCCCCCCCCCCCCCCCGCCCCCAGCGGCTTCCCCAATCAGTCCTATTGTAGACAAGTAGTCATACACACACTATCATCCTAGTCCTCAGTTCATTCAGCCCCACGTAGGTCACTCGTTCTTCTCGGAGTCCAGTTTTCCCATCGGCCCTGTCAATCTTGCCTGATGATTGAGCGTGACTGGAAAAGTGATGGTCCCAAGAAGTTTGCAAGAGCTTTTGTGAAGGCTCATAGGACTTGCCCAGCGAAGTGGGTGCCTTGATCACTGCAGGCTGTGGAAGGTATACCCAAAGTGGCAAACACAATTTTTTTTTAACCGTCTCTATGCCATGGTGAGGACAGAAGGCTTGCAGCAAGGGAAGGCTTCAACCCACATGGAAACCATACTCACCGTCACAGGAACGTTTGGATGACCCTTACTACGTGCCAGTGGAGTGAAGTCCAGTGGCCGGGGCTCAGGGGTTCCTGAGAGAGGAGGTCTGACGCCTCTGGGGACAAAGAGAATTGTTTTCCCCCAGGGTGACAAGCATGACAGGTCAGCCATTGCAGGTAACCTGTAGAAATCTTCCCACCAGCATCTATTTACAATTGGAGCCATTCGAAATGCACCAAGGTGGGTGGCGGAATGCGGGGGGCGGCGGGGACCTGGGGGGGGGGGTGAGGTTCCCCAGGAAGCCTGAGACATGGAGACCCAGTGGCCGGCCGGGCTGCTGCCCCTCTCTGGGGTCTGCTGTCCCTCTCTGGGGTCTGCTGTAGCCCCGACCCTCTGTTGAATGGACAGAATGGAATTGATCCACGTGTGGCCCCCCCCCACCCCCCATCATCTTTCAAGAGGCTGTTGTTGCCGCCTCGGCATGAAACTCGGGTGGAATATCTCCTTGATACTGGGCTCAGTCCCTGTCGTGTGAGCCTCCATTTGGACGACCGAAAACCCTGTATGCCAGGGCAGAGAAGAAGGATCCCATCATTTCCAGAGCAGCTGGAACACACCCGTGTATAGACACAAGCCAAAGAAGGCTTCACGTTCCTTCCTCTTCGACAACGCTTCCCATGTCAGGAAACCTCTCCAGGAAGCCTACTCCGTTTCATGGCTCTGCTTTCGAAGGAGAGAGAACACATTCTTGAGCTAGGCCCTCTCCTCTTGGATCCTCTCTCAACATGCATTCTAAGTGCAAAAGACTTCATGTGTCATTCGGTTTGGGGGCAAATGTGTCCAAAATACCCCAACGAGTGTAAAACAGTTAGATAGGTCACTGGGGAACAGTGCCTCCTTAGCCACGTCACCCACATCCCAGGGAAAGACTTGCTAGGCAAAGAGAGAAGCCTCTTTCCTTGTGAGCCAACCCTGGCTCTTTGAATATCAAGAGGACTAAGTCCACGTGAGTCCCCCAAGACCTGATAAAGGTAACCTAGAAAAGAAGTGATGATTTTTAGAAGACATAAGCCTGCCTGCCTGCCTGCCTTCCTTCCTTCCTTCCTTCCTTCCTTCCTTCCTTCCTTCCGGAAAAAGGAAGGAAAGCTTTCTCTCTCATGACGGAGAGAGCAGAGCAATAGAAGAAACACCCAAGCCCGAGCCCAAAGTTGGCCTTTTTCACCGAGAGACAGAAAACTGAATTCTAGTTTTGCACTGGTTTCCTGTTGATACGAACACTCATGTGTGTCCTTGAATCCATCCTCATCTTAAGCAGTCCTGACCACGGTTCCCATTCCTTTCCGAAGATTCTTCTCCTCAGAAACCTTTTCCAATCGCCTGTGCCCAGTTTTAGCTTTTCCCTTGTGTCCTTTGTTTCCCATTTCGAAATGACTAGCTTTAGGACCGAAATGTCTTTTTTTCCCTCCCCCAAACCTTATCTGCATACCTTCTACCTTGCCTCCCCCCTCCCCACACTCCCCAAAGAGGTCCTCTTCCTACAATGAGGATGGCGACCTCGGGTAGCTTGGACCACACACGTTCCTTCTTTAGGATGCCTCATCCTTGGACATTTGTCACCGCCCCCCCCCGCCCCCCACCCCACCCCACCCCACCCCACCCCAATCCAATCCAATGAAAGTAAGGAAGCCAACCACAGTGACCCGTGTGAACATGGACTGCCTTGTAGAAGTCCAGGCTCCTGCCTAGTTTGTGGTTTCCCTAAAGCGCAAGATCTGTGTAGGCATGGAAGCACGCATATGCTCCAACTCTCCGGAGCAGGGAGACCCTTAGGCTTGTGGAGCTAGGGACGTTTCAGCATTTTCCCTTCTTTGGAGATGATGTAGACAGGCTGCTGAATGTCCATTCTTTCATGGCACTCAGTCCACCCCTAAACCTAGAGATGTTGGAAAGTCTTGAAGTCGGCCTATGGAAAAGAGTTCTTGTGGAAGACGTTCCCTTACACATTCTCCTCATCTCGTCCACACTTCTGTCCTCTGTGTGTTATGAGCGGTCCCACTTGGATGATTCGTGATTTCTTAAGACAGGAAAGCAGTCAGTCCTCATCTCTACACCTCCCGGCCGCCCCCTCCACCACCCTGTTCCCGTGAGAGATTTTCTTCCTGCTTTCAGACGGGAGAAGGAAAGGAGGGTCCGTGTTCCCCTCCTGTTGTCACCTCGCATGGCAAAATCTCCCTATGCCACGGAGGCCCATTTGGGGGCGGTGTCCTGCGGGCCCGAAGACCTTCCGAGTCAACCTCAAGGAGGATGAGGATGTTCTCTCTTGCCACCGAACCGGTGAACCCGATGGCCTTCTAAGCAATGATGTCTCATCAGCCCACCCCACCCGTTTCACACAGAACGGAACAGCCTCTCCTGGATGACTCGGAGCAGGGGAGTTCCTGGGTCTGTCAGAGAGGGCCCTCTGCTGGCGGTGGGTGAAAAAGCACTGCACAGGACAGGAGGTGTTCGTGGTGTCCTTGGGAAGGAAAGGCGGGGGGGCATTTTATTCTTGGAAAGCTTATGCTGGCCCAGGATGTACACTATGAAAGATGATGCGACCTCATTTGGGGCGGGCACCAGAGGAGGGAGACGCGGGGCGGGGGGGGGGGGGGGGGGGCGGGGAGGTGTAGAAACGCATAAAAGCGGTCCTACCTTAAATGAATAAAAAAATAACAAGCAATATAACATGTACAATAAAATAGAGCACACGCAAAGGAAACGAAGGCAAAGTACAGGAAACGAAGAGAAAAATGCAAAGCCTATATACAGTGCTTCCATGTTCCTCATTCAATCAGCTTGGTGCAGGAATCTCCAGGAGATGAACAGCAAGCATACACGGGTCAAGCGGCGGCCGCGGGTCCACCGGCAGCCCGGGGCTGCGCAGCCCGAGTCCGCGCGTGCTGTCGCTCGGCGGCCGGCGGGCCGGGTCTCTGGGCGCCCGCGGCCCGAGGGTCGCTCGGCGGCCGGCGGGCCGGGTCCCGGGCGCGCGCGGCCCGAGGGTCGCTCGGCGGCCGGCGGGCATGGTCTCGGGCGCGCGCGGCCCGAGGGTCGCTCGGCGGCCGGCGGGCATGGTCCCGGGCGCGCGCGGCCCGAGGGTCGCTCGGCGGCCGGCGGCCCGGGTCCCGGGCGCGCGCGGCCCGAGGGTCGCTCGGCGGCCGGCGGCCCGGGTCCCGGGCGCGCGCGGCCCGAGGGTCGCTCGGCGGCCGGCGGGCATGGTCTCGGGCGCGCGCGGCCCGAGGGTCGCTCGGCGGCCGGCGGGCATGGTCTCGGGCGCGCGCGGCCCGAGGGTCGCTCGGCGGCCGGCGGCCCGGGTCTCGGGCGCGCGCGGCCCGAGGGTCGCTCGGCGGCCGGCGGCCCGGGTCTTGGGCGCCCGCGGCCCGAGGGTCGCTCGGCGGCCCGCGGCCACGGAGCCTGCAGGCCGCTCGGCGGCCCGGGTCCCGGGCGCCCGCAGCCCGAGGGGCGCTCGGCGGCCGGCAGCCCGCGGCCTGCAGGCCGCTCGGCGGCCCGGCTCTCGGGGAGCCCGCGGCGCGAGGGTCGCTCGGCGGCCCGCGGCCACGGAGCCTGCAGGTCGCTCGGCGGCCCGCGTCCCGGGCGCCCGCAGCCCGAGGGGCGCTCGGCGGCCCGCGGCCACAGAGCCTGCAGGCCGCTCGGCGGCCCGGGTCCCGGGCGCCCGCGGCCCGAGGGGCGCTCGGCGGCCCGCGGCCGGCTGGTCGACCTGCCTGCAAGTCGACCGGCGGCCCGAGGGTCGCTCGGCTGCCCGCGGCCACGGAGCCTGCAGGTCGCTCGGCGGCCCGGGTCCCGGGCGCCCGCGGCCCGAGGGGCGCTCGGCGGC